>NC_079456.1:12588415-12683415 GCF_903798145.1 Danio aesculapii
AACGAGAATTATTTACATTATTTATTAAATTTCCTATTTATTGTATTTTATTAACGTCTTAGCCCTACCCCAACCATCACAGTAATGTAAAAACAGTTGTACAGAGTAATATTTATGTTATTTATTACCCAATAAATGGTATTTTATTAACGTCTACCCCCACCCCAACCCTAAACTCAACCGTTACAGTAAGGCAAAAACAGTAGTTGTACCGAGTATTATTTATGCTATCTATTAAATTACTTAATAAATTGTATTTTTTAATGCCTACCCCAACCATCGCAGTACTGTAAAAATATTAATTATTGTTATACAGTGTCATAAAAATTGCTGCTACAGTATATTGATGTGCATATCGCACTTCCTGCCGGCCGTATCTGATCAAGACTTTACTGCCAGAATCAGCGTTTTCTGAGTGGTGGTTGCCAGGGCTTTGCTATGGCACCCCTAAGGCATTCTGATTGGCTTTAGTGCACTGCTGGAAGGCTCTGATTGGTTGCTATGTGGTTTCCTATTGGCCCAGGTCCAATAAAAACCTACAATGTGAACTTTAGTGTTTATTTACGATATTTTTGTCCTAACTTTATTAGGAACCAGCCAAAAACATATGAAAATAAACATTAATTCCTCAATTTTCAGTAATAATAATGTAAATAGTGCTCCTTTTCTTGCACAGATCAATCATTTTGTTTCATGAGACCTCAATGTATTGTCAGGTATTAATTGTCTGCCTCTATATGTTATTTTTAATTCTGTATTGATTTACATTTTATGAATCACCAAGGACCATAGTTTCAGCTTAAAAACATCTTTAATGTTCTACAAAAAAACATCACCTACATTTTGGATGACCTGAAGGCGAGTAAATTAATCCCAATTTTATTTTTTGTAATTTGAGTACATACAACCAGTCACAATCTGCCAAGCAGGAAGTACATAAACTGATCAGCTAAAGTGACATTGATACATTTGAATCAAAATGATCTATTTTTTTTTTTCATTTAAACGTCCCATACAGTGCTTTGAAATGTGTATTTTTACTCTATGTTTGACATAATCTCAACTGAAACATGAATAAATGGTGGGAAATAGTGTAGCCCCTCCCCTTTAAATAAAAAAAATAGCCAATAGCATTTTGTTTCATCACTGCTCTGCCAGTGAGAGTGGTTGATATCCTCATATACATCCTAAAAATCAACATTACTGATACTCATTCATCTTCCTTCAGCTTAGTCCCTTTATTCATCAGGGATCGCCACAGCGGAATGAACCGCCAACTATTCCAGCATAAGTTTTACACAGTGGATGCCGTTCCAGCTACAACCCAGTACTGGAAACAGCCATACACTACACAGCCAATTTAGTCTATTCAATTCACCTGTAGTGCATGTCTTTAGATTGTGGGGGAAACGGGAGCACCCGGAGGAAACCCACGCAAACACGGGGAGAACATGCATACTCCACACAGAAACCACCTGGCCAAGCCGGGAGTCAAACCAGCGACCTTCTTGCTGTGAGGCGACAGTGCTAATCACTAAGCCACCATGCTGCCATTACTGATATTAACTTCTAAAAAACTTTATTTTAATATCATAGGACCTTTAAAAGTTGAATTTCTCGCCCAAAGCCAAGAACAACACATTTGACAATGAGAAAACGTGTCACGTCAAAACCGTGACCAGTGGGATTAAACAGGTTAACAGCAAATTTGCTTGTTTGGGTGGACTAGCCAATCCCTTTAAGCCTTCTTGGGGAAAACGGCTAGTCCTAACAGCTTGATTAGCTTTATTAAAGAGGCTGAAGGCGCATGATTAGATGTGTGCATACTCACATTGACTCTGAAGGTCTGCACTGTGTTGTCCAGCAGTAAAACGTTACACTCCACCTGCGCGTGCTGTCTCTCTCTGGCCTCCTCCAACGCTCCCACATCGTAAGATCTGCCAGCAGGCAACCGGAAGCGTGCGGTCATTACGGTCCCCACTCCGTCTGCAAAACACACCGAGGCTAAAGGTCATTTGACCTGCAGTACACATTATTAAGCGGTGTAAAACGCACACACACACTAGCTCATGTGATCCAACAGCAAACATCATTTACAAACATTCAACTGCACTCCACCTAAAAGTTCCGCTATAAATGAGCACGGTAAATGTTTTGTAGATTCCAAGTTCTACTAGCGTGAATGCTAAATATATATAAATACATATCTTTCTTAACAGGCCACTTCGATATTATTAGCCTCTCAACTGAAGACTCTCATAAAGGAATTTGTGGTCAAGGTTGGTGTCAAGATAATTTAGATTCATAAAACTCTTGAAAGGAAACTGCCTGATACGTTTACTTTTTTCCGTGAGCTAACCTGAATTAGCATCTGAAACTGCTCGCCTGTAAGATTGAATGCTTTCATTCAAGGTTTCTTTTTTTCTTTTAAGTGATACTAATCGCTCCGCTCAATGCAAGCGAGGTCATTTTTCCAACAGCTCTCAGATTCCTCAAGACAATCGGTGAGCTTGAGTTCCTCAAAAGATACTTTGTTGCGAACCTATTCATATTCGAAAAGAATGACTGAGGCATTTCAATGACAGAGATAACGCTTTCTACAGTTTCTACTAGAACCGAACACGATGAAATCTTCAAGCAAAAAATTATATTTGCTAGTTCTTGGCTGATGTTGATATTTTCAACGATAAATATCAAGGATAAAAACACAACAAGTATATATTAAGTAGACATTTCAATGTTTAATCATTCAAACATTGTTTTGATCAGAAGTATGCCAAAATATTAACTAATGAGCTAAAAATGCTAATGTTTTTAACGCTAACAGAGTTAATGCTCATTTTGAAGTATCACACGAGAAAGGAGTGATGGAAATGTTGAAAAATAGTTCTTTAGTTCACAAAAACGCTCGCTTGAGGTGGGTTTAGACTTTAGGAAAAGGGTTAATATGAAAAATGGGAGTTGAAAATGCATTTAAAGGAACTCTAAACTAGCGAACATTACACCAACGTCTCCATTACGTTTGCATTGTTTACTGCTGGTTACTAGGTTACCAATACTACAGTAAGCCACTCTAACAAATTGATGAAGACACACTTTATTAACATTTGGAGCTTTTTAGATATTTTTTTGCAAACTTTGAAAAAGATTCGCTTCACATTTTGATGGAAACCCAGCTACTTGCAAACTTCAACACTTTGGTAGTGGGCTAATGTGCATAACTAACATATGCACACAACTACAACGAATAAATATTAAGTAGGGATTTCGATGTTTAATCATTCAAACATTGTTTTGCTGAAAATAATGCCACGAAATATTAACTAATGTGCTAAAAATGCTAATGAATGTTTTTAACGCTAACACAGAACACAGTGTTAATGCTCATTTTGAATTATCCCACAAGAAAGGAGCGATAAAAATGCCAAAAATGTGTTTTTAACGCTCACTTGAGGTGGATTTTCACTTTAGAAAAAAGGGTTAATGCGAATTATGGGAGATGAATATGCATTTGCTAAACAAACTATGACCTAGCGAACACTACACCCAACTGACCAATCAGCTGTATCCATTATGCTTGCCTTGTTTACAGCTGGTTGCTAGGCTACCAATACTATAGTCAGCCGCTCTGACAAACTGATGAAAATACACATAATTCGCATTTGCAAACTTTTCAAAAGATTTGTTTCACTCAGGATATAAAAGCGCCTTCATCAATGCATCAATGGTAAACTTCAATGCTAGCTGGCTAATCCTAACCTAACTGGTCAATCCAAACTCATTGTTTACATGTGTATAATTAGGACAACAACAACAACAAAAAGTTATAGAACACTTTGTTTCTGCGCAAAATGCTGAGAGCACACAAGTGAACTGAGTAACATGCTAGTCAGATATTGTAAGAAATGTTGTAAATGGGCTTTTTTATAACAATGGATAATTAAAGAAGGGTAAATTAATAAATAGACACATAAAAATCACAATGACTTGTCAAGACAACTATTTAATGCTGACGCATGTTTAAACTTAAACTTAAACTAAAATGTTTACATTTTTGTAATTTATCTTTCTTGTAAACAAAAATGTTGTTTTCAATTATATACAATTTTGATCAGTGTAAAATGTAAAACCTAAAATACATGTATGTGACAAAAAGTGGTAAAAAATAATTTCTGGAACTTTACTATGACTGGTTTACAACCTCAAAACACAACACTTATAATAGCATAAAGAGTTAACCAATTGCGTAATTGCGTTTTTATAGAAATTAGCAACAATATTCAATATGAGTCCAAATGAAATATTTTTTTTATGTCTAAAATCATTAGAATTAGGCTGATTATTTTACCAATGATGTCAATAGTAGCCTATTGCAGATTTCAAAGAAAAATCTTAATCTAAGAAAGGACAATATCACAATGAATGATCAAATAATGTAGCCTAGTTTACAGCAAGCATGTTTTTAGTAAGACTGTGCCATCTATCATGTATACCTATAGGTCTGTTATTTTTTTACTAAAGAGGATATATTATTTGAGTTTAGCACTAGAGCTATAGAAACTGCTTATTTCAGTTAATTTTGCCAACCAAAAACCGCCACTCGTTAACCATTACCAGATCATTTTAAATTTTAAATTTAATTTTTTTTTAATTGACGTGCCTATTTTGTGTGACACATTAAACATTGCATTTTAAAATACTGATTTATTTTAACATGCAAACAGCATACAGAACATAACAGAGCATCTTCACGCACCTGCAATGTTTTCAGCAGCATAGAAAAACAGAATAAACTAAATAAAAAAAAACAAAATAAACCCTGCTCTAGATCTTTTTCACTTAAATGACAAATTTAGATTACAAAACAAAAACACTGACTGAATCCTTTTTAAAAACCGGCATAGGCTGTTTGTCCAATCATGTTTAATTCTTCCATCAAATAAAAATAAAAGGCTACCTCAAATAGATCGCTCCACGGAAAATATGCATTTAATTAATGCTTCGCTGTTAGTATTATATTACAAAACCTCTGTCAACATTTTTAATAGAATTCATTAGTTTAAAGATTATGTCTTAATTATGATTATGACTTATTTCCTCTGTGTCACTCGCGGTTCATGCGTGCGCACTGAGTGTAATAAAAGACAATGGCAATAAGCCTTAAGGCTCATATGTTGACTTTTTGTAAAGTATTGGCTACAACATAGCATATAACAATTTTGTTTACATATGATATGGCATTAATTTGCATACATGTTTTTTAAGCTGTAAAATGAAAGCCTCAGTTTGGTGCAGAGTTATCATTATGCAAAAATCAAGAAATCTTTGAATTTGTTTGATTAGTAGATTAGGCTATGTATGCTATTTAAAAATTTATATTATATAAGAACTATTATTAACTGTAATTTTCCAAATGGAAAAAAGGTTGGTTTGTTGGTTGAACACTAAGTATTCAATAGCCTGTCTATTAAGTTTATGACGCGGCTACAGGCAGCACTAGCTTCAGCGCTGGTTTGACAACTCGTCTGTGTCAATCTGTGACCAGAAATATCCTTCTTTCATTTTGCTTCTTTGACAAAATACATCTGTAGGCACGTGTGGTTGCACGTGTTACTATTACTGCATGCGCTTTTCCATTCCAAAAATGCGAGGCGCACCGCACTGCCTTTATTGATGACAAGAAAAAAAGGAGCGCGGTGCTCTTTTTTTATGTCACTAGGAAACGACTGAATCAGCTGAGGCTTATTGTGCGCGAGTGTTGCTGTCAATGTTGTTATAATTGTAATTTTTATAGCATTATGATATTCAAGATTTGTAGTCATACAGCTTTGAATGACTTGAAACAGCGACCACACGTCTCTCATACATCATTAAAAGCTCGCCGTAGTCATCTTGACAACACAAACACTGGCATCACCTCATTTGACTGAAGAATGAAAAAGACGCGACTGAGGTAACATGCTTTTTCCTCTCGAGCGCACATAGTGCGCAACAGCAAAACGTTAGTAAACCATTCAAAAGATGCAAAGATGCTCAGTCTCAACGCAAAAAGCACGTTCGCTGTGATCGGCCCCTTATGCAGCCAAACTTTAAAAATATATAAAACAATATATTTTTTTAATTGTTTAACTGATACCATTACTGGTTACAAACACACCCTTTTGGTTAACGGTTAATCGGTTATTTTGAACATCCCTACTTGGGAGAAAAAAAAGGCACACTATTGGGATCGGAATCGATCGATACTCAGAATTTTGGTATCAAGATCTGATCGGTTCCAAAAAAATAGCATCGGTGCATCCCAAATGACGGCAACTTCATTAATATGCATGATAGCTTTGAAGACTGTTTTTACCTGTTAGAATATTCCGAAAGGCAGCAAGACGCCACGTTGTGTTACAAACCGTAATTAAAACAAGTGGAAGAAGAAGAATTGTTCGGAGATATGGGTCATCAGTGTTGCATTTATAAATGTGCTGCAACAAGTGTTTTTTTTTTCCCGCTATGAGAGTGCAGCTGGACTCATGTGTGGATTACAGTCGTTGGTAAGGAAGTTTGTAAGGAACATTCTTTATCCGGGAGCTTTTTACATCTGGAAATGGTGAAATCCAGATTTGCCACTCGCCTCCTTTAAAAAAAAAAAGACACGGTTACAGTTCATGTTGATTGTCCTGTCGCCACAGATTTGGTAAGTGAGTGATCAGTGTTCTTTGTTTATGTTTATTCAGATGGCAGAGTTAGTTAGTATCGTCAGCAGTACTCCTTCAGTTTTTAAAGACATACCTCAGTCAAAATTATTCAGTTACTAAGTTTACAGTACATTAATATCACTACAATATTATGGGCTGAAAGATCCGCTATAAATGCTGCTTTCTGAATGCAAACATGTAAACACCTTAATCAAACTATTACCGTCGTGTAGGATTTTCACTGCATTTTGTGACAGGGCTTTCTGATGCTACCTACCGAGTGCATCTAATTTACAGACAAATGCGGAGGGTTTATTTCTCCTATTTGGCGTGCGGTATCAAACATTTCAATAAAACAACACTCTTCCAGCAGTTCCTCAGATCCAATATCTCGTTTGTCACAGGGGGCATGCATAAAATGTTCCCGAATGAAAGTGAAAGTGTCATAATGCAGTTAAAGTCGACAAATTAAGAATTTGGCAAATAATTTGATTACTGATGTTTATGTAAACATAGTCACTGTCTTTCTCCCCTGCGTCTGTGTGTTGTTTTGCCTCAGTGTGTACTCGAACTGAAACTTCCCTTTTCATGCAAACCCTTCCCTCTTTCGCCACTCAACACTCCCACCTAAACAAATCTGAACTCACCCACTTTCCTGACTTTTTTCAAACTGGAGGTGTGAAAACACCCTGCTGAGACAGGGGGGTTCATGGCCCTTTAAAGGAGATTTCTCAATATTTATATTTTTTTGAACCCTCAGATTCTACATTTTGTAAATTCAACTACATTTAAGGAATTTTACCATCAAAAACACAAAAACCAAAACAACAAAACTGTAAAAATGAATCTTGAATGAAAAACTCTAGACTCTGCTTTACGCAGTTTACTCTTGATTCTTTAGTGCCAAACCATCCGATGGCCCACCATAGAAATCCAGACTTGAGGCAACCCAATGTTAGGTTTCGTTTCTAGACACCTCATTTTGGACGTTTTCAAAAATATCGAGAGCTAAAGACTTTAGGTTATATTACACCTTTTTAAGATGTATTTTGAGCTTGTCCACTTTCAACCACTTTAAAAGTTTGGTCAAAAACCCATCTGGTTAGAATGCTTTAGACACTCGTTTTAAAACATTCAAACAACCAATCTATGGCTCTACAAACCCCCAGTCTTGAGTCATTGTTTATCATAATATGACTAATGTTGTTCATTTACATAATTTTCCTCTGCACTTTAACCACAACATGAAAGAAAACAATGATTACTGGCCACAGTGCAGCTCACGGGGAGCAGGTTATGAGCTTACGCGATGTCGTATACAAAGTCTCTTTCCAGGAACACTGGCTTAACACATTCGCAGCGCTTTGACTGGTGCTAAGGTCGAGTAAGATGGTGACTACCATTCACTAGCATGTAAAAGCCACAGTTACTGGAACACCACAGTCACCTGAAAAACCTAATGGGGTTCAAACAACACCTAATTGGACCCCGTTGAGTTTCTTTTTAAAGGACAGTAAACATGGTTTTTCAACATGCCTTATTTTGAGTTTCAAAGAAAATTAGAGGACGTTTATTGAAAATATACTAACATTGCGATATTTTTGTTTCTTTTGCGATATACATTGAACAGCTATATTTGGAAAGAATTCATATTTCAGTGATTTTGTGGCGAGTTTTTGTTTGTTTGTGTTTAACGCCATGCCAGCTTCTATGTATTTTTTATGGCAAGAAAAAGTAAACTAGAGTATACTATTAAAAGTATACAAAAAGTATAAATTAAATGGATTTTCTCACATAATTTATAATAATTAAAGCTTTTCTTACATAAAGCCAACACAATCGGATGAAATAATCGGATAATGCTTGATTGATAGATAAAATGCTTTTACAAATATGGTTTTGTAGAAAGTCCATATATACACAAATAAAGTGCTTTAGGCTATGCAATTCATCAAAATTCACTTTCGATTTAGATTTTTTTTCAATTTCTCGAATCTCGAATCAATTTCTCATTTTTTTCGAATTTCTTCCAATGATTACAAATAAAAATATTCTGCCCCATTTCCAGCAGCTCGAATTTGTTCCTCTGCATATCAATATTTCACGTGAAAAATCAGTCAAATCCTGTAATGTGACTTTTGTAGCATGGGACATGTTTGATTTATTGAAGTGTACTAGATTTATTCACGTTTTTTTTAAAAGCTTTTTTAAAAACTCTGGTAAAGATAGAGCAGAAGTCACTTGTAGAGTCTTTTTTTAGCCTATTCTGCACAATTAAATAGACAAAAATACACAAAAATGTGCCAAAATCCTGGTTTGATATGTAATAAATGAACATAAACAGTTGAGAATAAAATGCATGTGTAACAGTATATTAGATCCGTGCAGCTTTTAAAGTGATATATTCCTGCTGCCGACTGTGCTTATCATAACTAATAATCAAACAACAAAGAAAATAAAAAAATAAAAGAAAAAATCACTCACTGCACTTGACTGAATGATTATGTATCTTTAATATGAAACAAATCAAGTTTAATTCTTACAGTGAAGACTATGCTTAAAGCAGTTTTCATTTGTTTCATGTCTGCTGTTTTAATGAGAATCATTATTAATCAACATTGAGAAAAATGTTTCATATTATGGCTCACGGATAATCGTTTTTAATGATCGCGATTACAATATTGACCAAAACTCCACAATAAGGCTTCACTAGTTAATGTATTAATTTAGTTAACGCATTAATTAACATGAACAAAGCATGAACAATACTTCTGCAGCATGATAGCTCAGTTACTAATCCATTATTAAATCCCAAATTTATGCTTGTTAATGCTAGATTATACACTGTGCGTTAACATGAACTAACAACAAACAACTTTGTTAGCACTAACTTCTGTTTTTTAAGGGGTTTTTAACTTTCTTGTTATAGGAGAGCAGAGATTATAGACAGGAAAGTGTGGGAAGCAGAGGGGAAGTCGAGCTGGGAATCGAACTTGTATCACCGTTAACATCGTAGTGATATGTGTTGATGCACTAATGTTAACAAAAATAAATACCATACTGTTCATTGTTAGTTCATGTCAGTAAATACAGTCTCAAACATTACAACCCTTTTGTAAAGTGTTACCAAATATTTAATCTTTTTCAAAACTACAAATTAGGGCTGCACAATATTGTAAAAATCTTACAATGCGATATTTTTTGTTCTGCGATATACATATTGCGATATGAATACAATTTCACTGGATTAGTTAAATAACTGTATGGAAAGAATTTATCATTTTAGATTGATCAGGACGATTCTGTACGAAAGTGCGTATGAATAAAATGTAGGAAACAATCTACAAGCATAGATAAACTCAATAAAGAAAAATATACAAATGAAATAAACAGTGTTTGTTTTCCTAAGAGTCAAAATTAGGACTGGGCCGATAAACAATATTATATCGAATTGTGATCAAATTTGTTATTAACATTGATAAGCTCTGGACCTTTTTTTACTCTATATTGATCTAAGAGCCAATCACACAGCAGAAATGTGCAACAATGGGAATCTAAAAGTGTGTTGATATTAGAGATGTACAGAGTTTTCGGCCACCGAAAATTTATCAGCCGAAAATATGTTATTCCACTTAACGGACCCTCTCATTTTTGTGGCTTCAATCATTGTTGGGATACTCTTTTAAATCTGGAAGCGTTAACAACTTATATCGAAATATATAACGATATCATTCAATATGAAAAATAATAGTCGAGATTGGATCTTTGGCATATCGCCCAGCCCTAGTCGAAATGTAGTCAGTTATAGTCTTCATTTTATGAACAATTTAATAAAACTAATCGTTATTAATTTTTCATAGTTACAAACAGTAAATATTCTCATGCCTGAATGCTTTTAAAAATCCTCACACAGTCACAGGCCTCAAAAAACAATATTGTGTACTTGCGATGAGATCACATTGCGATATCGATGCTGAAACGATATTGTGCAGCCCTACTACAAAAAAAAAGTATAAAAACAGTACAAAATAACACTTGAAACGCTTACACAGCCACAGGCCTTAATAATACAAGCAACTGATAAACATTCACACCAATATACAGTAGTTAAACTTACCAATGACTCCACAAATCATGTGAACTGTGGTGAAGGTCAACTACAAACCCAGCTCAACATTAAAAATCCCACGAACACGACTATTACAGATACACACGTTGCGATGTCAGTGTCGATACTACATATTGTGCACTAAATGATCACGCTTTCATCAATATTACTATTTTACAAACTAATAAAACAAATAATAACTATTCCCCTAAAGTCCTTTGAAATGACATGCGGATCAGTTATCATTCACAGTTACTTGCATGGTTTTTCTAAAAAAAAAGATGCACCTAAGTTTCTTTACATATGTACCAAACAAGCTCTCAACACTAAAAGTGGCAGCTGTGTAAACAACAGGGGGTCAGAGTTCATGACCTTAAGGAACAAACATACAACCTTTCAATGCAGTCAGAGCCACACATTTAAACTCCAACATCCAACTGATTACTATCATGAATACGTGACACAATTTACACGGAATGGTACTGTCAGACAAAATGTGCCATCAATAACAAGCGAACCTGAGCATACTTGAACCCTTTGACTAAATTTACATCCTTTTAAACAAATCACATCACTGTTTAAGATCTTATGATCACTGTTAAGATGGCGCCTGTGAAATAAAGATGATTTGAGATATAAAAACCTCAAAGATTTTAATTGTAAGAGCTCAAAAACCACACATCGCTCCTATAAATAACTTTCATATCTGATAGTTACATCAGCGCAGCTTTCTTTGTCCTGCGTGTCAATGCAGAAAGGATAATCTCTTTGTATAACTTGGCAATAAATGTGTGTGTTTGAGAAAGTGTGTGTGGTGGAACGTTTCTCTTCTGTAGAAGTTTCCCCGGATGCCATCGAATACCACAAACACCGAAACTCTTACAATTTTCCACTGAGCGGGGTTCAGACCACCAACACCAACATAAGATCACAGTCTGTGAGGTTACAAAATGAGTTTACCCCCACCCCAAAAAAATAATGTCTGGGTCAGCCTCCTCAAACCAAATCCTGGATAACATTTCCATTTGTGCCTCTAGTGTCATCATAACCTATATAACAAAATCATCATAGGGATTCTGTGAGCATGAAGTGAAGAATCCATTATTAAAGGAATAGTTCACCCAAAACTGAAAACATCAGTCATCAGTTACTCGCCTTTTACATGTTAAAAGCCTGTTTGACTTCCTTTCATCACACAAAAGAAGATATTTTGAAGAATGCTGGAAACCGGTGACCAATGATTTCCATAGTGTTTGTTTTTCCTACAATGAAAGTCAATGGTTACCGTTTTTTTTTTAAAGCTTTTTTCAAAACATTCACAGAATATAGGTTTGGAATCCCTTGAGGTTGAATAAATGAGTCATTTTTGGGGTTAACTATCCTTTTCATTATTAATTGACAATATGTCAATAACGGTACCATAAATGGTATGAAAATTAAAACAATATTTTGAACATAATGTGTCCGTTTGTTGGCATAAAATTAAAACAACACTTTGAACATAATGAAGTAGTTTGTTGCCATTTATACATTTACCAAATTGTCAATATTTGAATTCAATTCAGTTTTTTTTTCATTATTATAAGGACATTTTTACAAGTAAACGTTGAAGCAGTTGCAGATGTTTTTAAATGGTTTTACTTTAGGAACCAGATGTACTGGATGTCAAGTGGCAGCCCAAAACAGTACAGGCAAGACATTATAAGTAACACTTTTAAATAATTGCAAGAATTTAATATCAATTTGCTGCCGAAAATATTTTAAAATATACAGATGGAGCTGACTATTCAAAATTTACAAGTATAATTGCAAACATTAAACATTTTTTTAAAAATTGCTTGCATGTTTGAAGGAACACTCATTTTTTTGAGGGAAATAGGCTTATTTTACAAATCCCCATAAGAAAAAACTGTTACCATTTTAATCCATTCAGCCAATCTCTGGGTCAGGCAGGAGCACTTTTAGCTTAGCATAGATCACTGAATCGAATTAGACCATTAGCATCTCATTTAAGATTAAAAAAGAAAATGTTTCAATAATTTTGCTGTTTAAAGCTAGCCTTTTCTGTAGTTTCATTGTGTACTAAGACTGAAGGAAAATGAAAAGTTGCTATTTTCCATAGGAACTATACTCTCATTCCAGAATAATTATCAAGGGACTGCCATACCATCATCATTGTGCATGCTGCTGGCATGGTATGGCAACAAAGTCCCTTGATTAGGGCTGCACGATTAATCAAAAAAAAGATCTCGATCACGATTCGACCCTACACACAATCTTAATTCAGCTTTTCTACGATCCAATTATATTTTCAAGGTCTGGAGAGAAGCTTATAGTCGCACAAGTCTTCACAGTAACATGAGCACCCTCAAATGGCGTTAACAGTGTCACATCCTGTATTTATAAGATATAATTCACCCAGAAATGTAATTTCTGTCTTCATGTAATGATGTATTTGCGGCCGCGAAATCACACGTGAGATGACCACGAGCTACCGAGAACGCGCACGGGTGGATGCAACATGCCAATGACGGCTACCTTTGTGAACAGAACCTGCATAGGCTGTGAATAACAAGTTGTAAGTAACGTTCAGTTTGTTGCACAGAGCGATCGTTTGAGAGCCGCGCTGAAAGAATGATTTGCATGTGTGTGTTTTTTAATCACAGTGATGGCAGCAGGAAGTGAAAATAAAACTGGCCGCACATCATTTAAATGATCATATCTCATTTTACAGTTATGATAATGACAAGCATTTGATATGTTTTTTCTTTAGCTAACACACAGTGTTGTGCATGAAAATAAAAGTTTTACAGTGTCAGTATAGCTAGCTTATATAATGTTGAATATAATGCAAGAAGAAATCTGATAATGACAAATGTCTGATTTTACCAGTGGAAACAAATGGTCTAATAATGTTGTCAATGACAAATGACAAGCATATATCTCAAACATAATAATTATGAATAGTTGTATTCTGATGTCATTTTACTGTGAATTAACAAACAGAACATATTGAAAGTCTGTTCAAGTCCACCATAATGACTGTACAAAATTTAGCATTTTAAGCAACAGTAGACCTACACATAGGCCTAATATTATTATTGCTGTATTACCATATCATACCATGTCACTTTAGAATTATAAGGTTCTATCTGACATTTTTGTCAAAATTGAGTTATTGACATTCTTATCAAATGAAAAATGTTTACATTAAGACTTTTAAAAAAAAAAACAAATGTTGCACATATACTGTTTGCTTATTGAAGCACTTATATCTCAAAATCATTTAGAACGAATCATTCAGATAGAACCTTATCATTTCAAGGTGACGGTGTTTGAGAATTAACAATAATAATAGCCTAGTCATATTAACCTTTATTTTACATCCTTTATTTTACGTCTAAAGAATCGTGAGAAAGAATCGTGATCTTGATTTGAAGCAAAAAAAAAAATAAATCGTGATTCACATTTTAGCCAGAATCGTGCAGCCTTACCTTTGATTATTATGCTTCAATGAGAGAATTCTTCCTAACCATATTGCCCTAGAAGACAGCAACTTTACTTCCTACATAGTGAAAAGGGAAAAGATAACTGCCAAATTTACCCCAGAACAAAATTCCAACATCATTTACTCACCCTGGACTTGTTTCAAACTAGTTTATGTTTTTTAAGAAGTATTTGTTTTTCCTTCTGTGAATGTCAATGGTTGCTGGTTTGCATCTTCAAAAGTAACTTCATTTGTTTGGAACAAGTCAAGAGTGAGTAAATGATGAAAGAACTTTCATCTTTGGTTAAACAATCCCTTTAAGGACACACAATGTAATCTTCGCCACTAGAGGGAGCGTATTCACAACAAACAAATGCGTATTTTGATGGAAACAGCTGAGCTTTTATTATGCCACAATTAACAGCTTCTAGTGCACTTACGATCATGTGGAGAAGAAGCAGCGCAGTTTTATTATACTAAATACATGTTAGAGTTGTTATAATGCTGCTCTGTGCAGTCTAATGAAACGCAATATATTTAAAGCATCTTTCTTCACTTTTTGGGGATATTGATGGTGTGTGACCAATTCAATTGGAAAAATCAATCGAACATTCTTCAAAACATCTGGCATAAATATAAATACATGCCTCAACAAAATATTTAACATTATTCTTTTGCATATTTTATTGGATATTATTATTGAATACATATTGTGCCTTTAATGCAATACAATTAATAATTAGCCATTCTTTTACACTACTAAAATGTTTGCTTGCAAACATCCAATGCAGATTGTCCACTTGAGAAATCACATGCTTACTTAAAATGTAGGAGTATTTTTATGTACAACTGCATTCATCCCAAGAGTATGATTTGTAACCCTCAAACAAACCCATCTGAGAACCACTGAGCTAGAAGATGAGAAGACAAAGATGCTAACTGACCAACAGGCTGCCATTCATTCATTCACGCATGCAACACATGATCCATCCAAGTTACCTATTACACCTGAACCAAAGCCAACCCCTTTGTCAGGGGTTACTGGTTTGCAACAGTCTTCAAAGTAACTTAATTTGTTTGGAACAAGTCAAGGGTGAGTAAATGGTGACAGAACTTTCATTTTTAGGCGAGCAATCTCTTTAAAGACACATTATGTAATTATCGCCACTAGAGGGAGCCAAACAAATGCGTATATTGATGGAAACAGCTGAGCTTTTATTATGCCCCATAGTGCACAGCACTGCTTTGCTATTCTAAATACATTTTAGGGTTGTTATAATGCTGCTCCGTGCAGTCTAATAAATCACACAACATATTGAAAGCATTTTGTTTTGGTATTCCATAAAATCAAATCGGAAATTGAGGGAAATAAATAAATAAATAAATAAATAAATAAATAAATAAATAAATAAATAAATAAATAAATAAAATAAAATATTCTTCAAAATATCTGGAATAAATGTAAATAGTTGCATCAGCAAAATATGCAACACTATTCTAGTGTTTTTTGGATATTTTGAGTTATTAGTGACATAATGTGCCTTTAATGCAATATAATTAATAATTAGTGGCTTTTTATTCATTCTTTCATTTTCTTTTCGGCTTAGTCCCTTTATTAATCCGGGGTCGCCACAGCAGAATGAACTGCCAACTTATCCAGTACAGCCACAACCCTTCTCTGGTAAACATCCATACACACTCACCCCCGCTCATACACTACGCACAATTTAGCCTACCCAATTCACCTGTACCACATGTCTTTGGACTGTGGGGGAAATCGGAGCACCCGGAGGAAACCCACGCTAACGCAATGAGAACATGCAAACTTCACACAGAAACACCAACCGACTCAGCCGAGGCTCGAACCGGCGACCTTCTTGCTGTGAGGCGACAACACTACCTACTGTGCCACTGCATCGCCCTAGTGGCTTTTCACTTTAACTAAAATGTTTGCTTGTAAATGTCCAATGCAGATTGTGCACTTGAGGAAATCACTTGCTTACTTAAAATGTAGAATGTACAATTGCATACCAAAAATATGCCTCTTAAACCTCAAACAAACCCAGCTGAGGACCACTGAGCTAGAAGATGAGAAGACAAAGATGCTAACAGACCAACAGGCTGCCATTCATCCATCTATACATTCATTAATTTTTGGGTGTGCACTCCCTTTAAAGACATTATATTATTTTCACCACTAGAGGGAGCACATTTACAACAAACAAATGCGTATTTTTATGGAAACAGCTGAGCTTTTATTATGCCACATAGCGCACAGCTTCCGATGCACTAATGATCACATGGAGAAGAAGAAGCGCCGTTTTACTATACTAAATGCATTTTAGAGTTATTATAATGCTGCTCTGTGCAGTCTAATAAAACACACAACATATTTAAAGCATCTTGTTTTCTTTTTTGGGGGAAAATTGATGTCGTGTGACCAATTAAATTGCAAAAATACATCGAACTTTCTTCAAAACATCTAGGAAAAATGTGAATACATTAGTCAGCAAAACAAATAACACTATTTTAGTGTATTTTTGGATATTTTATTGACATATTCTGCCAACATAATTAATAATTAGTGCTATAAATAACAATTCTACAATGTAATTATTTTACACAACTAAAATGTTTGCTTGTAAATGTCCACTGCAAGTGGTCCACTTGAGAAACCACATGCTTACTTAAAATGTAGGAGTATTTTTATGTACAACTGCATTCATACCAAAACTATGATTTGTAAACCTCAAACAAACACAGCTAAGAACCAATGAGCTCGAAGACGAGAAGACAAAGATGCTAACAGACCAACAGGCTGCCATTCATTCATCCATTCATTCATTCTCGTAAGACATGATCCATCCAAGTTACCCAATATATCTGAACCAAAGCCAATCCCACTGCAGTAAAAAAACATTTCACAAAAATAACCATTGACTTCACAGTATTTGTTTTTCCTACCCTTTCAGTGGTTACTGGTTTGCAACAGTCTTCAAAGTAACTTCATTAGTTGGGAACAAGCCAAGAGTGAGTAAATAATGACAGAACTTTCATCTTTGGTTGAACAATCTCTTTAAGGACGCACTGCGTAATTTTTGCCACTAGAGGGAGCATATTCACAACAAACAAATGCGTATTTTTATGGAAACAGCTGAGCTTTTATTATGCTATATCCGATGCACTCATGATCACGTGGAGAAAAAGCAGCGCTGTTTTACTATACTAAATACATTTTAGAGTTATTATAATGCTGCTCTGTGCAGTCTAATGAAATGCACAACATATTTACAGCATCTTGTTTCCCTTTTTGGGGGGAAACTGATGGCGTGTGATCAATTAAATTGCAAAAATCAAACGAACTTTCTTCAAAGCATCTAGGATTAATGTAAATACATTAGGCAGCAAAAAATATACAATTTTTATGGGTTTTTTTTTTGATATTTTATTGACATATTCCACCAATATAATTAATAATTAGTGGTATAAATAACAATTATATAATGTAATTATTTTACACTACTAAAATGTTTGCTTGCAAATGTTCAATGCAGATCGTCTACCTGACAAAATCACATGCTTTTTTAAAATGTAGGAGTATTTTTATGTGCAATTGCATTCATACCAAGAATATGACTTGCAACCCTCAAACAAACCCAGCTGAGAAGCACTGAGCTAGAAGATGAGAAGACAAAGATGCTAACAGACCAACAGGCTGCCATTCATTCATCCATCCATCCATTCATGCACGCAACACATGATCCATCCAAGTTACCTATTACACCTGAACCAAAGCCGACCCCTCTGCAGTACAAAAACATTTCACAAAAATAACACAGTCGCACAAAACACCCCTTTTTTTTTCATTTGGGATGAAACAGGTGCATGTGAAGAACACTGGCATTACAGTCTGCTGAAGAATGCGCACTCACACACACGCACTCACACACCAGGGGGGACAGAACAGGAGATGATGTCACCGACTCAACCAGGGGAGATGCGTAGTGCCCAGAAAACAATTAAAACAAACCTTTACGGGTGACACATTGCACCAATATAAGGATCCCCACAGCATGCGAGCAGATTATTGGCATGCAGAGGATGAAGGCTGGGGGTTATGTAATAAAACACGGCACAATGGGAAGCAAAGCCGAGACGTACAGATGTGACATAAAGCTTAAATAAACGCACATAATGCATCTCAGCTGAAGGATCTGGAAAAGAGGCCACCGAGAGGGTTGCCAGGTCTCAAGAAAAGAAAAGAAACACACTGTGCGTGCAATCTATGTTTGCCCGGCCGCTCAAATCAGCGCATTTGGACATCATATGGATGGATTATCGTGACAAGCAGAAATTAAACCACGAGTGTTACATAAAGGCATTTATGCAGCAACCTGTCCCTTAAAAAATCAGCTTGCAAGGTGAACGCACGCTTGCCCGTGCATCTTTTCAGGGATCTGGGAAGCTTGCATTGGCTGGATTGGTTGCTATGCAATAGGATAAAAAAGGAAGACGGGGTATGCATGCATGCACGGTGACACAAATACTGAAATACACGCGTAACGCGCGCTTACCTTCATAAACAGGTCTAGGAGAGTCCAGTGAATTGAAGATGATCTTGAATTATGATGAAAGGAGGATAGGAGGAGGAGGAAGAGGAGGTGGAGGGGGGGAGAGGACAAAACAGCAGCTCATCTGCAGGAAAAGAACCACATTGCTGTAGGTGTTCACATTACATTCGATTCAAGGGGGCCTCTGGCATTATAATTCCGCGCAAAATCAAAAGTGGCAAACGCGTTCCTGGGTGCTTGTTCTTGGGTGCGGCGCATTGAATGAACGCGGTTGCAGTCGTCTCCGTGGCTGCTGCTGGCCGGGTTTAGCTCTATAATCCTGCATATGTCTCTCTCTGTATTGCTGCTACTGGCTGCTGCGGCTGCAACGTGCAGCGTTAACATGGCGCAACCGCTTACGCCCCGCCCACACTCTCATAGGTCTGACGTGGGGGCGTGGCCGAGGGGCGGAGGCGGGGTTTTTGGAGACGATGCACAGATACTTATGTTCGGCTCTCGCTCGCGGAGGGATAGATAGATAGATAGATAGATAGATAGATAGATAGATAGATAGATAGATAGATAGATAGATAGATAGATAGATAGATAGATAGATAGATAGATAGATAGATAGATAGATAGATAGATAGATAGATAGATAGATAGATAGATAGATAGATAGATAGATAGATAGATAGATAGGACAAAACTGAATTTATAAAGACAGACAGAAAGACTAATAAATAGAAATAAAGGTAAACAGACAGACCAACACTTTTTAGACAGGCAGACAACAGACAAATTAATAGATAGACTGAGAGATAGATTTATAAAGACAAACAGACTTATAGACAGAAAGGTAGATAGATAGAGAATTTAGACAGACAGACAGAAAGACAGACAGACAAACAGACAGACAAAAAAATGTATTACACCCAAGTAGCAATGAATTCTGGCCCAGATTTGGCATAAAGTTGCCACAGCAGGCATTCGACTGGCACTGGCACACAGCATGTGGGCCAAACATGCTTTATGGGTTTATCAAATTCATTGTCGTCATGACACACCAACATACCTGACCCAGTTCAGGCCCAATTATCGGTTGTTAACTTGGCTGAGACTTGGCCCAAATATGGTTTATTGTTTGGCCCTTGTATGGAAGCCAGACTTGGTCCAATCACAGTAGTTCACTGCGGCATGTGGGCCAAGCAAAAGCTAATTGTGTAGGCCAGATCAGGGCCAGAGAAATTTTGCAATGTGGGCAGTTTTTCTCCATTGGTTTGGCTCATTTCTTGAAACAGGAATTACATTCTCAAAACAACACGGACAAACCACCAAACACCTTGGCAATTGTTCACAACAGAATTAATTTTGTCATTCATCAAATTGTAAAAGTCTAAGTACATCTTTGTAAATGATTAAGTACAGGTAGCCCACATTTAGCACACTTTCCAAGTAAATAGATCTAGTTGACCTAAACTGATTGTTGAATCTCAGTGTAATGGTTGTTCGCTCCAGTGGTGTAGTATAAAAAAAAAAGGTGGTGAACAATTACACCCGAACCAAATTTTAAATGAAAGTGGGCAAAGAAACAACGAAAGTCAATGTTTCTTTGATTTATCAGCTATATATATATATATATATATATATATATATATATATATATATATATATATATATATATATATATATATATATATATATATATATATACATGCATACATACATATATACATTTTTAAGTAAGTATTTAAAATAATAAACTAAAATTAGGAACGTTTAATCTGAAAAATAAGTGAGTATACCAAGGGTATATGCAATTATTGATCTTCAGAAGTGGTAATACCCGAACAGCTTGTGCGAATAGCAAGGACTACACCACTGGTTCACTCCAAAACAAGTCAGCGTCATTTTATTGTGTCATTACATGCACAATAGTCTGTTCAGTTGTCAAAATTAGTCAAGAACATACAGTAATACCTTGAATCCTTGGAACATTTGTTACATTTATTACAGCAATTGACAGTCAGAAACTAGAACTTTACTAACAAAGGAGTTTCACACATCTCAGATGACCAATCTAACAGTATGTCCATCTTCAGTTACAACACTGTAGCCTGCATATACTGTAATTTTCGTTGTTTTTTGTTTGTGTGTTTATATTATACAATATTATTCTGTATGCATTTTCTTTTTACTCTGATGTATGGAAGTTACTTTATGTGTGATAATGGTTACAATATTCTTGGCAGTATGAGTGCAATGTGTGATATCAAACCTTGGAGGCTACTCTTAACCTAAAGTCCTATTTCTTTTTTCAGTTTTATACACAATTGCATTATGTTAGCTAGACAAAAACAGTACAGTAACCACTTTCAATAAAGAACTGGGCTAAGACTGAAAAGTGGACATAAAGGGATATTTTAATGGTCCTCTGTCATTGTGACAAGCATCTAAACATTTTGATTTGTAGTGCTTACACAATGCCAAAGGGTTGAAGCATTTTGGGGGCGCTGAATGTTTAAATGAGAAGGAAATTTAGTTTTGACACATGAGTGAACAGTTATGGGAAAGATATGAGCTTTTGTAAGTGAGTTATAGTGTTGTGCTTTACTGAAAGACAGTTTTGCCAAACGATCTTAGTGTTGAGAATGAAATTCCTGTTTCAAGAAATTAGCCAAACAAATGGGGAAAAACTGTAATACAATAAATAGACAGTCAAACAAATGTATAGATGGATGGATGGATGGATGGATGGATGGATGCATGGATGGATGTATGGATGGATGGATAGATAGATAGATAGATAGATAGATAGATAGATAGATAGATAGATAGATAGATAGATAGATAGATAGATAGATAGATAGATAGATAGATAGATAGATAGATAGATAGATAGATAAATAGATAGATAGATAGATAGATAGATAGATAGATAGATAGATAGATAGATAGATAGATAGATAGATAGATAGATAGATAGATAGATAGATAGATAGATAGATAGATAGATAGATAGATTTATAAAGACAGACAAATTTGTAGACAGACAGATGGATTTATAAAGACAAACAGACTTAGATAGACAGAAAGGAAGATGACATACACCGACACGAACACGGGGAGAACATGCAAACTCCACACAGAAATGCCAACTCAAACCAGCAACCTTCCTGCTGTGAGGCGATCGTGCTACCCACTGTGCCACCGTTATGCCCCAGATGACATACAAATACATTTAAAGATAGATATATAGATAGCCAGACAGTATATAAACATAGACAGATTTATGGATAGACAGATAGATAGATAGATAGATAGATAGATAGATAGATAGATAGATAGATAGATAGATAGATAGATAGATAGATAGATAGATAGATAGATAGATAGATAGATAGATAGATAGATAGATAGATAGCTAGATAGCTAGATAGATAGATAGATAGATAGATAGATAAAAAAGATGGATAAAGACAAACAAATAGACATAAACATAGACAGAAATATGGATGGATATACAGAAAAACATAGAGAGAGAGAGAGAGATTTATAGACAGATGGACATATAGATTATTAAATAGAAAGTTAGACAAACAGCAAATACAGGCATCGACAGACAGACAGACAGACAGACAGACAGATAGATAGCGTACATTTAGCCTAAAACAGACTAATTTTGTTAACAATATGAAAATGTGTGATGCAGCATGAAAACAACCAAATAATTCCAACTAGCCCTATAATAGACTAATATATTCCGGTCCAAACGTGTTTTTGGCGTGTTTGTAGCGCTCTCTACTGGAGAGGATGTAAATATACGTCTCACTTCCAATGTGTGACCTGAATCTGCACTTCTGACACAACTACATCATATTAACACTTTATAGAGCATAACAACTCTGGGCTTAACTCGATTTTTTTTAAAAACACGACTCTATACGGGCTCCCATGATGGTCTGAAGCAGGTCTATGACGATTAAAGCGGTGAAGTGAAGGGGGTTCGAGAGAAAGCCTGTCAGTTACTAGGCAACCGTTATGAAGTCACAGAGCGATTCTAGAACACATCACTGCTACAGATCTGTTTCCAGCATATTCTCCTGTAGTAAATTACATAATTTGTTTGTGTACAAATGTGCCGGAAACCAAAATGTCTCTTATCTTTAGCTGAAGGAGAGTGGGTTGTGAAATATGCATATTAATTCGAAGCCCGGCATCAGCTCGACTTTGAATGATGCCTTCTCTTGGATTTTAAAGCCATGTCAGATTTGAAATTTGATGTTGAGCCTCAAATACAATAGCAAATATTTGTTTTCTACGTGGTGAAATGTTGGTAAGTATAGGTTAATACCCTGGTAAACACAAACGACCAAATGATTGACAGCCGTTTCTGACTGACTAAAAAGCGCGGGAAGCTCCCTGAATCTATTAACTTAATAAGTTATGTGCATTAAAATGCATTTTATGCTATTAAAACAACAAACCCAAATGGCTAAAACAAATTATAAACATATTTCTACTTTTAAAACAATGTATTTGTTTTGTACCTGAAAAAAAAAAAAAACACTCGGATGTCTCGCACATCCATAAACTGTAAAACCCAACCGTCAACTTTAGTGTAGTTAACTCAAAATTTACTGAAAGTTAATTCTACTCATTTGAGAAGAGTTTTGAACTCCGTGTTGAAGGCAATGAGTTAAATAAATACCTCATTATTTCAACTTAGATGGAGTAAGTTACAGTACTCAAATGAAGTTTAAAATAAGTCTATTTATTGTCCTCATTTGTGCTCAAATTGCTTCGTTTGCTCAAATGAATTACGTTCACAGTACTCAGGATTAGTTTTTGAACTTAAATAGTTTGTTGCAATCGGTTTTCTCAAATGGTCTGAGTTACCTTAACTTTTTGGGTTTTACAGTGTAGCAAAAATGTATTTACATTATTGCTATTATTACTTTTCCAACAAGAGTTTAGCAACTAACCAGCTGTATACCAACTAATATAAAAATGTATAAACCTAAAAAGAGTAAATATTTATTATTATTCGATTAAATAATTTGATTAATCACATATAATCAGCATTATTGCTTGTGACAGTATAAATATGAAAAAAAAATATTTCCTGCTAAATTCTTTTCACATTAAACTAATTATTTATAAAATATTATTAATACACACATATTATTAATTAATATGTATAGTAAAATGTCTCAAATTTTTGTTGAAAAGTTGACTTCAACCAATGACCAATTATAGCTAATTATACATTTTTAGCTTTCAGCAATTTTTAGCTGTATAAACATTCATATACTCATCTAAATAGACATGTTTTGTAAGATTAAATAGCTAAAATGCATATATAGAATTGTCCAATAAAATACACAAAAATGTTCGCAAATCTTTTTTCCTTCCCCTCATAAGACATGCTTTATAAAGTAATGCATTTATGCAGTAAAATCAATATAGTTATGTAGTATTATAGCTACACTTCAGATAAATCTGCGCAATAATACGTCTAAAACAAATGTATAAAGTCATAAATTTACAGTCTTAAAAATAAGGAATTGACTCATGCGAGTTGCTTCCAAACCGAGCTCTGCCAAAGGAACGTACCAAATCCGAAAGGAAGAGGGGAGGCCAAGTAACAGTCTTGCACATTTATTCAAAATATTCCACTGTAATTGTCAACCCATCAACTTTTAGTGATTAATTCTCTTTAGAATAAGCACTATCCCAAATATATGTCGTCGAATCTTTTGAATAAGCTCGACATTTGTCATAAAGTTGAGCTCTTTCCCCCCGTCAGCAGTGAAAATCAGTGTAAACTAACAGTGAGCGCTCTCGAGGTGTGAGGAACTGAAAACGGCTCTTCGCGCGGCCCGATAAAAAAGCCACTGCATCCAGTTTGTATAACAAATAGACAGACGTTTCCGCTTGTGTATTTACTCGGTAATGTCGGCAGCAACATCAGTGGAAACGAAACGGACTGTTGGCATATGCTGTCGTCTTGTAAAAAGGTAATAATTTTGAAATATACTCTCCTATGACATTTAACGCATCTATCAACAGCACCCATAAGCAATATCCAGCTCCATATGCTTAACTTATGGCTATTTCTTTAGTATTTATTCTATAAATATGTATGTTTTACCAGTTGAATCGTGTAGTTATGTATTATGCATGAAGATATTAAGTGGTCGTGTTGGTGAATTGCAACATTAAGCAATGCACACCATGTCACCCACATCTCCAAAAGCAGGACACATTGTTTCCTTTTTTTGTTGCCAGGAAGATGCTTTCATTGCAATGTAGCTGCATATCGGAGAACATATAGATGCACATAGCTGAGATAAAGACTAATGGGCAGTGCATTAGCAGCTCAGGCTGACTGACTGATGAAGGAAGGTGGGTGTATTGATATGTGCAGAGCGCCGAGACATGCACTGATTAAACTGTATATATGAGGCAATGCTGTAATACGTCATTTCTGAATCTAAACAGTCAGAATATAGTGGAAAAGAGAGACTGCACTGTTGTACGATGGAAAGTAGCTTCAGGACGGTGCAGTTGTGTTTGCTTTTGCTAAACCGATGACCGATTAATAGACTCATTTATTTATTTTTAGACTTAGCGATAATTGTTTCCAGTTAACATCTATTGTGAAATATATTTGTAAATGGTTTTATGTGTTCAGTTATTTCTATTAATTATTGTGATAATCAGTCGATTAATTACATATTTAGGCAAAGACTCTATAATACACAAGACATGTCACTTTTTGAATTAGGAAAAGTGTAATGGTCAATATTGTGAATAAAGCCCTGCCTTTTAGTACAGGAGCGAATCATCGATCAATATATTGCGATTAAATCACGCCTTCCAGTATACGAGCCAATCATTGATCACTATATACTGACGATACTCCGGGGGAGGGGCTTGGACCAGACCTGAGTTTCAGATTTTGTGTGATTTGGATGTTTGGAAATGAAACTAAAGAGACAGCTTTTGTTTACTTTATTGGTGATTCCTAATATGAAATTCAATCGTAAGCTTGGCAAGCAGTTTTGGAGAATTTGATGTTTCCCGAGAGGTGTTTCAAAGATGGCCGCCGGGTGAAATGACTTGCCTTATGCTGCATTCACACCAGACGCCAAAGAAGCGTCAATCGTGAGTGATTTAAATGTTAAGTCAATGCAAAGATGCAAATAGACATCCTGTGGCATGATACGTGCGAATGAGGCGGTGTGAATGATGCGATTTGCACGAATGAAGCGCTTAGCACTTGTATCGCATGTTTCGCGCAAATCGCTCGAGTCCGAAAATCTAAACTTGAGCAAACATTTGCGCCACGTTAACCAATCAGGGGCTTGCTTTTGTGGGAGGAAGTGATTATGACGTAGCGCCTGTTGTTAGTGTCCTGGGAGAAAATCCTCCTGCCGACACCGACAACAGTTCATCAAACTTGCCTCGGCTCAGTCAGAAGCACCGCTGAAAGCTTCCATCATTCATCATCCAGGTATAGTTTCTGGAGGAGTTGATGAACTCACAGAGCTGGGTGCACCTCAGAATGGATCTAGTGGACTCAGACACGGCTCCAAATGAATCGACGCTGTTTTTCAGCCTCTTTTATAAGACGTTTAAACACAGTTGTGTAGCAACAGTGTGTGAATATAACCTGCTTCTAATGGGAAAAATGAATACATTTTATTTTTTTAAATCACACTTGATGAAAACAGTCTGCAGAAACTCTTTGACATTCTCCCTTTGTACGTGTCATCGGAGGGGGAAAGCTTCACCCATTAGTGACAGTCTCTTGAGGCCCCGTTTACACTAATACGTTTTAGTTTTAAAACAGCACGTTCCACGTCCACAGTGGTGTTTCACCTAGCGATTCTGAACAGCTCTTCATCCACACTATACTTTTGAAAACGTACATGACCACACACACACTCTGGCATGTGCTGCAGCGTATGCGGAGGTCTGAGCTCCTGGCAGTCAGCGGGTGCTTTGAGCACACATTCCCAGGTGAGAGCAGCGCAAGTCGGACAGTTGATGAATAATCTTCCGCTGGATCTCATCATAATCATTCAATCATTTTCTTTTCAGCTTAGTCCCTTTATTAATTCGGGGTCGCCACAGCGGAATGAACCACCAACTTATCCAGCATAGGTTTTACGCAGCGGATGCCCTTCTAGCTGCAACCCATCTCTGGGAAACATCCACACACACACTCACACTCATACACTACGGACAATTTAGGCTACCCAATTCACCTGTACCGCATGTCTTTGGACTGTGGGGGAAACCGGAGCACCCGGAAGAAACCCAAGCAAGCGCAGGGAGAACAAGCAAACTCCACACAGAACCGCCAACTGACCCCCCCGCGGCTCGAACCAGCAACCTTCTATCTGTGAACTATATCTTACTATAGTTGTTAAATGTGAAATTTAAATTAAACATGTCTATATCTAATGACTTTTTGGTCTTTTGAATCTATCACTCGTTCTCAGGTACATGTTTTGGCTGAGCGCAAAGATAAGTTAATATATTAAGTAACCAAGTACATTGATTCTGCACATTTAACTAATTGCTTGCGTTAATTTCATATATTGTATAAACGATTTATATTTTACTATTTCACTATTAATAAAACTGATATTCACCAAAAGAGAAGGTATGTTTCATATTTTTCGAAGAAAATGAAAGAAGGCAGTAATGTTATAGGCTCCGTTTAGTTATAAATATGCATACAGTGAATATGACTGTCATATAAATATGCAGCTACACGACACCTCAACATTTTTGGTGTCTGTTAAGTTGTTAATATCAAAATGAAAATAGGCAGTTCCTTATATCACGTAGTCAGGGAGATGCGAATGACATTATAAAGTACAGTTCTTTTCGAAGATTTACTCGACGTGTCCTCGGGAGTTTGTTTTCCATATCAAATTTGTGAAGTCTGAACTTACAAGGAAAGGATTCAAGACTGAACTTTGTGTGCCTAATATTGAGAAAAATCCCCAATCAGATGTCTGCAACCACGCCTACGTTTTCAGATGTCTCCGTTTCCCCCCATCCACACTGAGATGGAGCAGCAGCGTTTTAAAATGACAGCCTCGTCAGAGTTTTCGGGTCTTGAAAATTCTGGGGTAGCGTGGACTGAAAGCGTAATCATAGCAAAACTTATACGTTTTAAAACTAAAAAGTATTAGTGTAAGCGTGGCTTGAGTCTGCCACTATGCTGCCATGTAGACATTTGTAGCTCCGCCCTCTTTTGAAAAGAGCACAATCTCATTTGAATTTAAAGCGACAGACACAAAAATGGCACAATTTAGATCAAAGCCTAAAAGGGGCAGTTTCAAAGAGTTATAAAACATTATTTGTTTGGTATTTTGAGTTGAAACTTTACATACACTATATAGAGACATTAGAAACTTATTTTACATCTTGTAAAAAGGGGCAAAATAGGTCCTCTTTAATTCCGTTGATTGGCAATAAAACAAATTAATCTGAAAAAAAATTGTTGATTAGACTTTTTAGCGTTAATTCAGCCCTATTCCAAAATACTTTGGTATTTTTTTCATAAGTTTGTACAGAATACTATAATAGTAAAACAGTCCTAAAATCTAAACCTGGTAAATAAAGCCATAATATTTCAGTGTTCAGATGACTCAAATCTGACTTAACAGAACATTGTTCAGAACATCTAATTTTATGTTTTATGATAAATGTGAATAAATGCTGACAATAAATGCTGATGTTGTTATATAATCTGTAGAAACGTAATAGGGAACTCAAAATTAACACCTGTGGCTCCTGGCGACACAATGAGGTCTTAAGAAGCAAAATGATCGATATGTTCTAGAAACAACATTATTAACAGTATTATTAGCATTAATTTACATACACATCAGGAGTGTATATTGTGCTGGTAGCCATTGACTTGCATCAGAAATCAATCGTTTCAGCTAAAAATCATTAATATTGATTTTAAAAAGCCACCTTGATCTCAATATATTTTCATTTTTGTGTGAACTGTCCCTTTAAGAGAGACTTGTAATGTCCGAAATGTCACTAATGGACTCTATATTGGTATAAAGAAGCATTGTGTAAATGGTGGCTTATGCAAACCAGAAGATCTCACTCAGGAAACCCAGTCTAGACCAGACAGTTGGACTGAAACGCTGTGATTTTTTTCAGTGTGATCTCAGCTTGAATCTGCCAACAACGAGAGACTCAGACAGATTGACCACAGTGAGCTAAAACTGTACCCGTAACATTGCGTCAAAGCCTCCGAAATGAATTAAACAATCTCGAAAACACCAACTCAACGTCTTATTTTAGGATCGAGCACCCAAACTGTTGGATGGTTAGCCGTCATTTTTATGTCAGTATTACGTCTCCTCCAGACGCCCTTCCTGAGGACCACAATACCGGGAAGTTCAGGATTTCCTTTCTGAAATCATCAGGCTGTGACTACTTCTGGAGGATCAGTGAACCAGCTGGAGCTGAAACTACAACCTCATGTACTGTACATGGTCGAGATCAGATCTAAATATTCATTTCTTCTGTCTGCAAATACGCAATTAATTATATTATATTTTTACATGCCTTATTTTATGAAAATATTTTACTAAATTGTTAAAAGATAAAATACATTTCATTGATCAATATAAATGTGCATATAAATAAACTATTTTCTTCCACTTCCAAAAATATATAAAATCTATTAAATGAACTGGTTTTATCACCTATCTATGCAATTAATCGACTAATTTTAGTAATTCTTAAATTATTGAATTTATTTTACAATATAATCAAATATTGAAATAAGAAAATTCTGGAATAGTTCAGTCTGTCTGTATGTATTTGTGCATATACTCACCGGCCACTTTATTAGGTACACCTGTCCAACTGCTCTTTAATGCAAATTTCTAATCAGCCAATCACATGGTAGCAACTTAATACATTTAGGAATGTAGACATGGTCAAGGCGATCTGTTGCAGAAAGGTGATTTAAGTGACTTTGAACTTGGCATGCTTGTTGGTGTCAGACGGGCTGGTCTGAGTATTTCAGAAACTGCTGATCTACTGGGATTTTCACAAAGCCATCTCAAGGGTTTACAGAGAATGTTCTGAAAAAGAGAAAATATCCAGTGAGTGTCAGTTCTGTGGGTGCAAATGCCTTGTTGATGTCAGAGGAGAATGGCCAGACTGGTTCGAGCTGATAGAAAGACAACAGAACTCAAATAACCACTCGTTACAACAGAGGTATGCAGAAGAGCATCTCTGAACGCACAACACATCCAACCAGGGGGTGGATGGGCTACAGCAGTAGAAGACCACACCGGGTGCCACTCCTGTCAGCTAAGAACAGGAAACTGAGGCTACAATTCACACAAGCTCACCAAAATTGGACAACAGAAGATTGGAAAAAGTTGCCTGGTCTGATGAGCCCTTTATGACACAGTGAACCCATCTTCTGATGGCTACTTCCAGCAGGATAACGCATCATGTCATATAGTGTAAATCATCTCAGACTGGTTTTTTGAACATGACAATGAGTTCACTGTACTCAAATGGCCTCCACAGTCACCAGAACTCAATCCAATAGAGCACCTTTGGGATGTGGTTGAACGGGAGAATCGTATCATGCATGTCTAGCCAACAAATCGGCAGCAACTGTGTGATACTATCATGTCAATATGGAGCAAAATCTCTAAGGAATATTTCCAGTACCTTGTTGAATCTATGCCACGAAGGATTAAGGCAGTTCTATAGGCAAAATGGGATTGGATTGGACTTTGATAGATAAAATGTTGTATTATTGGTTATTATTGTTTTTCCCCCACTCACAAGTCCTCGATGACATCAGCAGGAAAATGAGGTTGTTTCAGAAACAGAAAGTTGCCATAATATGAAAAATAGAGCTGTGCAACCTCAGTTAAATGTAATCAATTCAAAATGCAAATAAATGTAACGTAAATGGTGTTTATAGTTGTTTGACCCAGAGAGAGAATCTCTGTTCACTTGGCGACCATATCTGAACTCATTGCAACACAAAAATTCATCCAAGAGCTATCAAAATGAATAGGGGAATCTTGAAATCTTGAAAACTGCTTGCTGAACTTATCTTAATTAAATGAGATATTTCAAATCACCAATCAAAATTGTAAATGATTGTAGTTTTGATTATTGTAGTTTTGCAAGCAGTAATTATGTTTAAAACATGTTATTTATTACAGTTACACTGCGCATGCACAAATAATTGGCACTACACTAATTTCCTTTATGGCTGTTTCCGTGGTAACCAGAAGAAGCAGTGGGAATTACTGGAAGAACAGAGACAGAAGACATAATAAACATCAAAAGAGGACACTGGAAGGACACAATATGTGCTGTGATGTCATTTGTCCTGTTAAAATTTTAACATCTGTCCAGGAACAACGGATGAAGAATAGCCTTCTGGCTAATTCTAGTGCATTTTGCAGCAATGCTAATAACTGTACGCTGTCCCTGCCAAACAAACAAATAAATTTAAAATAAATAAATGCAGGCTTATAGTAATCACCAAATGACACGGCTAATCATAATCACCAAGCAAACCAGTTCAGACCCCTCCCCCAAGGAACTCCTTGGCTATAAAGATTGACGATTGACTACTTTGACTCTAAGGCGGGACTTTCTTCACTGAGGTGGCCAGCCATACTGAACGTTCCACACTTTTCCCCATTCACAGTAATGTGAGTCAACTGACAAGACTGTATGTCTTTAGTCTTTTTGTTGAAACAAGTCCAGTCCTTGGTCAGTTCAACCAGTATTAGTTCTGTTTCTGTGAACATTCATATTGTATTGGGATATAAATACTGATACAGCAGTCAATCAATGTTTGAAATCAACTTGATGTTTCAAATTAAGGTTGTAGCAGTTGCATTTTTACGGCAACAGGTGGTGAAAAGCATCCAATAAAAATGTAATGATCAATGAATACTTTTTTTTGAAGAGATTCTTCAAAAACAGCTGATTCAATCTGTAATGAAACATGAACTGTTTATGAGTGAATTCTTGAATCATTCATTTTAAGTGGGATCAAACATATATGGTAACTCCACTGACCGTGCATCTTGTTTTGTAGAGTTTTGTAATATCAATACAATAAAATACCAGTTTTTTTCTGATGAATATTTCAACGAATGCCCTATAAGAAATAAGACCTTCACTGTCTTTCTCACATCTGGGAGAGTTATGGTGTGGAGAAGCCCCAAAGAAGCATACCACCCAAACTTTTGCATGCCCTGAGTGAAGCATGGGGGTGGATCAGTGATGGTTTGGGCTGCAATATGATAACATTCCCTAGGCCCAATACATGATGGGCATGTCAGTACAATGCTAGATGGGTATGTCACTGCCAAGGTCTACTGAACTATTCTGGAGGACCATGTGCAGCCACTGGCTCAAATATTGTATCCTGAAGGCAGTGCTATGTATCAGGATGATAATGCGCCAATACACACAGCAAGACTGGTGACAGAGTGATTTGATGAACATGAAAGTGAAGTTGAATCTTCTATGGCCTGCACAGTCACCAGATTGAAATATTATTGAGCCACTGGGTGTTTTGAAGGAGCGAGTCAGGAAACGTTTTCCTCCACAAGCGTCACATAGTGACCTGGCCACTATTCTGCAAGAACAATGGCTCAAAATCCCTCTGGCCACTGTGCAGGACTTATATCTGTCACTCCCAAGAAGAACTGATGCTCTATTGGCCACAAAATGAGGCACTTTAACCATACTAATGAATTATTCTGGTCTAAAACCAGACGTTTCAGTTTTTATATAAGATATAAATACAAAAAAAACTTTAGTAAACTACTTTTTATTAGCACTTGTGTATTAAGTAGTCAACAGAATTTTAATGATTTCCAACAAAACAATCTTAAATTCGTTTATTTAATGTTTATTAGTTTATTAAATTATAGCTTCAATTATAATATTTATTAAGATAAGAAAATAAATTTCTAATATTATATTTAACATTTTATAGCATTTCCTTGTGTGTTTTGCAGGTGTAGTGGTCTTCATGGCGGCCAGCAGCGTGGTTCCTGGGGACAATCTGCCCGTGTATAAGCTGGTGGTGGTGGGCGACGGTGGCGTGGGCAAGAGCGCACTCACTATCCAGTTTTTCCAGAAGATCTTCGTGCCTGATTACGACCCCACCATTGAGGACTCGTACCTCAAGCACACCGAGATTGACGGCCAGTGGGCCATTCTGGACGGTGAGCAGCGCTAGTCTAGCTAATGCATGAACATTAGTAGATCATGAGGCATGAAGGGTTAGCATGGCATAAATCTCAAAATTGTGAGATAGAATTAACTTTTACAGGAGGAAGAGCAGTTAATATTTACATTTATGCATATATATATATATATATATATATATATATATATATATATATATATATATATATATATATATATATATATATACAGTCAAAATTATTAGCCCTCCTGTGAAATATTTAGATTTTTTTAGAATTTCTTTTGTTTACAATATTATTTAGGTTTATTAGGCACGTGGATTTGCCTATATTGCCTTTAAAAATTGTTTAAAAAAATTTTGAAACTGCATTTATTCCAGACAAACAAAAAGAAATACGAAACACTTGGGGAATATTTGAAAATGAATAAAAATTTAGAAAAGGGCTAATAATAATAATAATAAAAAAAATAAATAAATATATATATATATATATATATACATACATTTGCAATATCACACGAGTAGCAGTGCGATGTGGATCACATTATTGCTATGGTATAAATAAAGCACTACAACATACAAAAGAGAGATTGAGAAAGTCATTTACCTGTTTAATAATGATTTGATCAGCTGTAGTTTGAAATTATGCTGTTTTTCTCTCAGGGCTTATTATGAGGTCTCTGTCGCCATCTTGTGGATGAACATCGTCAACCTGTCTCTCCAAAATGATAGATATTTAAAAATAGGCACTATCCTTATAAATAAACTGCATAGTTGCCATATAAATGACAAAATTCTCGACTAAAAAGCCTCAAAAGTACATTATGTTGTCTAACAGCAGTATTATTTGTCAAACTGAAGAGTGTCCTCTGCTTGTCACTGTATGTGGGTGGAGTAATACACAATGGTAAAAGGTGAAGGGGCTAGAAGAGTGCTGTTTCTGGCAGAAAATCGCACGGCTATCAGCCAACCAGAATCAAGGACTGTTATATATATATATTCAGGAAAAAGTACAAAGTGGATAGTGGATAGTTATAGGATTAGTCAGATATTTACTTTTAATATAAAACAATAAAATATAGATGATTATAGTATAAAAAACATATATTAGTGTAAAATAGATGAGAATAAAATAAGAAAGAAAAGAAAATAGTAAGAACGAAGAAAACACAAATATAATATGTTTTGTACTTGTGTGTGCGTGTGTTTGTGTAGTTCTGGACACGGCGGGACAGGAGGAGTTCAGTGCGATGAGAGAGCAGTACATGAGGACTGGAGACGGTTTCCTCATCGTCTTCTCTGTCACTGATAAAGCCAGCTTTGAACATGTGGACCGTTTCCATCAGCTCATCCTCAGAGTCAAAGACAGGTACGCACACACACACACTGCACACATACTCTCACACACACTGCACACATACTCTCACATAAACACATACACTTGCAAATAAACACACACACACACACACACACATGCAGTCATACTCACACAGTCACGCATTACACACACACACATGTACACACATATACACACCCACAAAAACACTCATGCACACTCACATATAGATACTCAAAAATACAAATACACACACAACCATGCACACACACTCACACATTAAACACAAATACACACACAACTCAAACAGACATGCACACACACTCGCATATAAATACTTAATACAAATTCACACACACAATTACACAAATACACACTCAAACATACAAACACACACATTACAGACTTGCACTCACACACACAAACAGACAAACACTCATGTACATGCAATCACATATAAACACTTAAATATACAAACACACACACACACACACACAAACTTACACACGCAATCACACACATTCAAACACAAAACACATATGAATTCACATATTACACTCACTCTCTCAAAGCGCTTGCACACACACACACACACACACACACACACACACACACACACACACACACACACACTTAAACAGATATACACACACAATCACATATGATGCAAATGCACACACAATCACATATGAACACTCAAACATGCAAACACACACACACAGATACACACGCAATCACGCACACGCAATCACGCACACTAAACACATATGAATTCACATATTACACTAACTCTCGCAAAATGCACACACACACACACACTTGCACACACACATGCAATCATGCTCACTCAAAAAAAAAACACAGACACACACCACTGATGTTCAGCAGGTTTACTGTGTGTTTGTGCTGCAGAGAGTCGTTTCCTATGGTTCTGGTGGCCAATAAAGTGGACCTGGTGCATTTACGCAAGATCACAAGTGAGCAGGGTCGAGAGATGGCCTCCAAACACAGCGTGAGTCAAACACTTCAGCCTGTCACAGTGGACACTGGACAGCGAAAACGTTACCAGATATCATGATGTTATTGGGTAATATTGTTTGTCCAACCCACAAGGCCTTGATGACATCAGCAGGAAAGTGATTTACCACTTGATTAACTATTGGAAACCTTTTCTTTATATTATACATTTCATTACAGATATTTATTTATTATATAGTATATTTTTTATTATTGACTATTGTTTTTAATTTGATTGTTTTTGAATAATGCAAACAAATAAACAGTACTGCAACTATTACAGTTAAATTTTCCATTCTAATTTTAATATTTACATTATTACATTATTATTTTACTGTTTTTCTATTTAAAATAATTACAAATTTTATTATAAAATTTTTTAACTTTTATTTTAAAAAGTTGTATTATTATATTTTTATTGTACTTTTTCAAAATAATTAGTAATACAGGTAATTTGTTCACATTAAGAGCAACGATGATTATACTTTACATCTGTTTTAAATATTGTGCGTCACATTTACTATTAATCATATTTGCTATCATAATTTTTTTATATTATGTCTTCAACACAGATCACGTATATCGAGACGAGTGCGAAAGATCCACCAATGAATGTAGACAAAGCCTTTCACGAGCTGGTCAGAGTCATACGGTGAGTCCGGTCTTATTACTGCAGCCCCTACGTATGCTACAAACCATTAGCATTAGCATTTCCACTCATCCCAAAAGTTTTCGATCTCCGCTTCCAGTCAGCAGATCCCGGAACGGGGCCTGAAGAAAAAGCGGAAAGGCAAATGGCGAGCGGACAGACCTTCGGCTTCCCAGAGGCTGCACTGCGTCTTACTGTGAGCGCAAACCCTCTATCTCTGGGCGTCAACGCCGCGATGACCACATCCTGACTGTTAAAACATACACACACAAACACACACCATAATATCCAGGAAGTAGAGAAAACACAGCCTGAGCGTTCCACTAATTTACGACATTTTTTCAAAATTCGAAAAAAAAAGTGGATTTTCAGGCCGTTTTAGTTGGATTTTCTTGATCCGTCAGGATTCTTGCGCTGTTCACTCTCGTATCCTCTCAGAGAACAATTCAGAGATACACTTTCTGAGGCCTTGTTTTGTATAGTGTTTCTATATATTTATTGTGCCGATTTCTATATTGTTACGTGATTGTTAATTCAGCGAAAAAGGCTTCGGAATAATCTGTATGGATCAGAAATGCACAACTGGTATATATACACACACACACACACACACACATCTGTATATAGATTTAGAAGAGTTTGGAAAAGGGGGCGAAGCAAATTTTGGTTACCATAGATACTACATTGTTATGATTATGCATTACAATATATTTCTAAAATGACGCTAAAAGCTACGAATCAAATAAAAACTTTTGATCCATTTTGGCTATTCGTTTAGACAACGTTTTAGTTAACATTGTTAACGCTAGTTAATAGCATAGTCTGTAAAAGATATGGATGTGGTATCCGTGACGTCACCCATAGGTTTCTAAAGAACGCAAAAGAAGCAGGTAGGAGTGACCACCCGTCACCATTTTGTTCGTGCATCATCGCACTGATCGGGGGATACCAAACATGGGCAAAGAGACAGAGCGTAAGCGGAGCTATAGACGCCTGCTAGCATTTTGCTTAGACATGCTTTTCTTTGGGAGAAACGCTTAATACTTCATTACCTGCGACTCGTTTGTGTTCTGATCACATGTGCTTGGTTGTACACTATATCAATAAAGTGTTTAGTCTTTTAAAAACACTGTTGCAACACATCGAGCCATTAAACATTGTTCTCATGACATTTTTGTTCAGGAGGAAACACAAATTACTTCCAAACACTAAAAATATAGTCAGCGTTATTAAATGCAAGACTATTTATGAAATCCAGGCATAACACTGTATGAGAACGTTTCAGTTCTATAGCCTACAGCTAATCAATCTTTTAGATTCTGGAGTGCATTACAGATCTAAAGAAAATTCTAAATGATCTTGAATAGAACAAATACATTTATAGATATGATATATAAGTATATAATTTCACGCACCTGGGAAATGGAGGCCATGTAATTGGTTTGTGAGCACAATTAAGTGCACACAGCATGCCATATTAAATAATAATTGTAGGAAATAATCCCAAAAGGCAATTGACTGTGTAAAGCCACTTAAAACAAAACAAAAATAAGAGGTATATTCAGCATGTAATCAGCCGGAATCACATGACGGCGACCAGCAAGACCTACAGTAGCTGTCACTCAAGTGGCCACGCCCTTAATTATGCAGACTTAATATAACTGAATAAAAACTAAACAGATGAGTTACAGAAAAATTCACTCCACTCACAGTTGTCATGAAGGGTAATATTAGCTGTAAACACCAAAACCATTTTTTGTACCAGGCTGTAAACATGTTTTTATTAGCTGTAAAATTGGCCAATTTAGCATTGCAGTCAGTGGACATTATGGAGTCAGCCCCCAAAGGAGAGTCGATTAATACTTCCGTATTGGCTTCACGAGGGAGAGCGGAAGGTTGCCGCTTAGTTGATAGCTAACGCTATATTGTAAAAACTGTGACTTTATTCGCAAGTGTATTACGTGTTCACTTTACAGTCATGAGTGTGTACTCTACAGCCAAAAAACAATGGAGACTAAAAGACTATTTACAAAAGCATATAGTGTTTCTTTACAAAATGACAACGCCACCTACTGGCGTGGTGTAAATAATACACAATTATTCGTTATTTTCGCTGAATGTATTTACAAACATTTGTGTTTGTAAACCATTTTTGTGTTTAACTATTTGTTTGTTTTGTTTTACTATTTTTTTTACTTAACTAAAAACAATCTTTTCTCTCTCGATTTTCTGCTTATAAACAAATGGGTAACTATGGTAACCCGGATTGCATTTTCTGCCACTTAACCAAACCCTCGGTTTCTGAACATATCTATAAACGCTTTCAGAAGGATTGATGACGTTACTTAAGCTCAAATTGACGATATTTAATGTTATTAATCAGGATCTGTTAGTTGATCATAGATCAGGACCATCACACTGAAAGTTTTGTACATTTAATGCCTGAATTACGTTGCCATAAAACTGAGTTGATCAGTAATTGCACAAAAAATAATGTTACAGTGTTACATTGTCTCCGATGCTTCTGTTATACAGTTACAATGTAACCTTCTACATTGTGACATCATAGAACGTTTTGATCTTGTGTTGTCGTTTTGTTTTTTCTCGTCTTGAATGCATCGTCACTTTACTTTGAATGTGTTTTGGCTTGTTTTGAAGTTTTCATCGATGTTTTGAATGTATCGTTTGTTGCTCTATTCGCCAGTTTTGCTTTTTGATGTTTCGAAAAGGTCCAGCTTCAGTGTTTAGCATATTAAAAGGAACATCGTCCAAGTAGCCGGTTCAGGCTGCCTACTTCGTTTTGTGGTTGTGATTTTCTTACAGTATGTGTTACTTTAATCTTACGAAAGCAGATCTGTTTTGTTTTAAAAACTGGACGTCCTTCTGACATTTCTGACTTTGTTTGGAAAAACTTGGTGCAAATTTTGTGGTTCAGTCATTACTGGATTTCTTTTTTAAAATAATTTATTATACAAATTCTATGTATTCTGTGACCATGTTTGTATGAAGATGATTAAGGCCAAAAACTTCTCTGAAAAAGAAGGGAATTTTTGCATCAAGAATATTGTAAGAATTTGTAAAATGGAATATAAACATATTATAATAAAAATCAAATAAATCAATTTTGTGACTGTTATTTTCATTTTATTCAAATAAAAATAATTTAGTGGTTCAATATACAACATTCTAAGCATCTAGAATCAATGGTCTAGAACTCCAACCACCTCCAGCTCACACCTGCTTAAATAGTTTCTAGTAGTTTTCAACACCTTGATAAGTAGGATCTATATTTGATATAGGGTTGGAGCAAAACTGTCCAGAGTTGTGGCCCTCCAGGAATTAAATTTGAGACCTTTGATCTAGAACATTGTTTCTCAACACTGTTCCTGGTGGACCACCAACACTACATGTTTTGGATGTCATCTTTGTCTGTCACACCCAATACAGGTCTTTCAGTCTCTGCTGATGATCTGAATCAGGTGTGTTTGGTTAAGGAGACATGGAAAATGTGATCTAACTGATCTAGAAACAACCTAGCTAACCTTGTGGTAATGCCCTAGCAACTGCATAACAGCGTCATATCAACTTCCTAACAACCACTCAAAATTCCACAGCAACTCCCTAGCAACCACCTTCTACAGTTAGTAGGAGCACCCGAACAACACACATTTGAATACTTACAACCACCCCAAATACCATAACAACAACCCAAATCAATCAATCAATCTTGCAACCACTATGAATACTATCAACTTCACACATCCAGATTCCCTGCTGAAAAAAAAGGCTGGTTGGCTGGTTTTTAGCTGGGTGACCAGCCTAGTTTTAGAGGGGTTTTGGCCATTTCCAGGCTGGTTTTCAGCCATTTCCAGCCTGGTCTCTACTAGTCAGGCTAGAAAATGTCCAGCTAAAACCAGCTTAACCAGCCTGGTTTAAGTTGACATAGCTGGTTTTAGCTGGTCATCTCCCAGCCTGACCAGGCTGGAAATGGCACGAAACCAGCCTGGAAATGGACAAAACCCCTCTAAAACCAGGCAGGTCGACCAGCTAAAACCAGCCAACCAACCCAGGCTGGTTAAGCTGTTTTTTTAGCAGGGTTAATAATCGTTATTCAAGTTACTGACTGTAACTTAACCTATAAATGATAAAATACAACAACAGAAAATGTACCTTAGCTTCGTTCATAGCGCCACAGCGTTTGCTCATGTTATGCCTTTCCGTCCACACGATGGCGCTGATGACCAGGAAACACCATTTATTTCTACAAGCAAGAATGTTTTGTCTTCTCTTCTCAGCGAGCAATAATGACGACTGGTAACGTCTATTTTGATGAATATAAAAGATTAACCTCAGTTTTGTTGACTGGATCTGCTGCGGACACACAATAATTCAGGTACAGTTTCATTAACGTTTCGTGAATCTTATTCTTAAAGCTGAACAGCATAATAAATATCAAAGTAATTATTTCATATTATGAACATTATAATCAATAAATAAAACATTAGGCCCACATTAAGCGTTTCTACTGAAATACTTAAATTTACGACGAAAGAACAACGAAAAACAGCCTATTCAAAGACGTTTATCTAGTGTGAGAGTAAATGAATCCTCATATGAAAAAAAACCTAAATGATATTAAATATTATAGTGTTTTGAACTATAGTAAAGTGCTTGAATGTTCATAGTAATTCAATAGTAACACAACACTCAGTGTAGGCCTTGTAAACAAATGACCAAATAGTGTAGTTTTCTAAACTATAGGCTATATACTATATTGCACAGATTACTGTAGTACAAACTACATTTTGGTACAGTATTTAGGCCTGTCACAATATCTGTTTTTTGTTGTGCGATATATTCCACCAAAATATATTGTGATAAACGATATTATTGTAATTTTAAGACCATTTTATGCCACTCACTATATAATGCCACAATGAAAACATAATAGCATCATAATGCAAGTAACACTGTTCAAAGTACACATAATTCATTCTAAAGAGTTTTTCATTTAATTATAGTCATTTAACAGTTTAATATTAAGGCATTGAAATCAGAATGTTAGAACATTTATCCTAAACAAATAAATAATAAATGTTAACAAAAAAGTGCAAAGTAAAAGGGAACAGAGGCTGTGATATCCGCTAGCAGATCTATTTTCAGCTGTCAGACACCCACATGAAAATATACTAAAGTAATTAATAGTAAATGCTACAGTGTTTTTTTAACCATACTGACACTGACACCTCCAATAGAGATAGAGATGTTGTACAATCAGCTAAAATGTTGCTAGACTTGTTTCTTATGTATGGGCGATATAAATCGCATCACCAAAATTGAGGTCATGTGTGTTGAGCGATAAGTCGATATATTGATTATTGTGACAGGCCTAACAGTATTTCTGCAGTTTAATATAGTTAATACTACAGTATGTTGTAGCATTCATTAACAAAGAGTTGTAAATATATACAGTAGCTATAATATGCTTTATTATGATTCAGAAACACTATATTATAATGCTAAATTACTTTTTCATGATGGCATGAAGTACATACTAGCAGCTACGCATACTATAATTCATTTAATTTTTGTTATAAAAGTATTAACCTTGCACAGACACATTTAACAATAGTACAATTCACTCAAATACAATTAGAGAACTGAAGGAACGCTTAAGTGCTGTTAATTTACAAGAGGGCCGTTTATGCAATGCCCCCCTGACATCACAAACCTTTATATTTTTATGCTGATAAACGGTTTGGAGCACTTCATGAATGGCTTGCTGAATGCTAGAGATTTTGCTTTTATTGTGAAGTCCCAAAGGCATTGTGATGAGAGAAATAACAGCAATTCAAGGCCAAGGTGCAGACCTGCCTCAAGTGTGTGTGTGTGTGTGTGAGTGAGAGAGAGATTTTTGTGTTCTGTTCACTACTTCAATATCCAAATATATATATTTTTATGTATTTTTTTCTGCAGTTTTCTGGGTACATTTGCTATTTCTCAGAATTCCATTACTGTTTTATACTGTTTTTTACATGAAGTCTCCTAACATTAACTGAAGCTTTCACACTGTGTTGCTTAAATGGGATCTGTCCCTAATGTTTCCCATAAGTAAATTTTATATTTGCATTATAAAACAAAGTTAGTGTCTCTGGATTTTCCCATCAAGAGAATCCCTTATTTGTGTACAGTTCTTATCAGTGAATAAATGGGTTCCAGTTCACGTTAAACTATTTCCAGCCTCGTGTTTATGGCAAATCAAAACTGTATACCATAATAAACAATATACCATAGGCACTAAAAGTATTCCAGAAAAATTGTCGTTAGTAGCATTTCAAAATACAGTTTGTGTTACTTAGCAAAGGTTTATTCACAGTGATAATGAAGCATTTTTGGTCATTAGACCTGTAGTCACATAATGTTCCATAGACCCTTTTCACATGACCCTTTTCTCTCCTCGCAGTGTATCTTTACTTCTGCCTACACAGAACTCACCGTAGAGAATTCCCCCAGTCAGCTGTATATTCACTACAGATATGGTTAGATGGTCACTATGGATATAACACTGCATTTTGATGATAATATTAAAATGCAGTATTATTAGATTATGAAATTATTTGTAACTTATTAATTAGGGTAAAAGGTATACAGATATTAAATTAAAACCACCCAGTAGGTGGTGGCAGGACACAGTCTAAAAGGCTTAATTCATTCAAACGGAGAAACTGAAAAACATTCATGGATCAGTAAATAATGAAAGATAAAACTGATTGCATTCATAGGTAAAATATTCATCAGATAATATGAGTAATTATATTCAAAGCAGCATCCAAGTAAAAATAAATCAATTATTGAGGAATTAATAAGTGAAAAAGTGAACAGGTTGCAAACAATTTTTTTTGATAAACAATTACTTATTCCTATTCTTAATAGCTTAAACCAGGGGTGTCTAAACTCTGTCCTGGTGGGCCGGTGTCCTGCATGGTTTAGCTCCAACTTCCTTCAACACACCTGCCTGGAAGTTTCTGGTATACCTGGAAAGAGCTTGATTAGTTGGTTCAGGTGTATTTAATTGGGGTTGGAACTAAAATATGCAGGACACCAGCCCTCCAGGACTGAATTTGGGCACCACTGGCCTAAATGATCATATATTTAAACTCAGAAAGCAGTTTAGTATTGAAAGAGAAACATTTGGACACGCGTCCAATACTTTAGCAGACTTAAATCAATGTGCAGTGTTAATATTTTCAGTTGTAAATTTTCCAGAGAAGTATCCCATGCATTCAAAGGTTAAACGGAACAAAAAATACACTGCATTGCTGATAGGGGGAAGTAAAATGACGTCATTGTGAAAAGGATCTATTTATAATGACCCAATTTTCTAAGTGCTTATTTTTCTTCTTTTGGACTGCATAGTTTGTACACAAGGTGTTAGCACTGAACCAGCATATTGTTTTACGGCTTCAACGTCAACGCTTGAAAAAGGACATGTCTGAAGTTGGGGCTGATGCGATCATCATATCAGCGTCAGCCAATAAAATGAGCTGGTGTATTTGCATATAGCGATCTGATTGGCTGACGCTTCCATTGGTGCTTGAAAAGTTGAGAAAGTCCCAACTTCTGCAGTGAGCAATGCCACTGAAGCAGCGCAGACAAATCCACAATTCATTTTGGCAATGCTTGACGTCGCCCATTCAAAGTGAATAGGAAGCGTTGACGCTGAAGCCCCGAGTGAATGGGCCGTTATTGTCAGAAAAGAAACAGGATCGACCATTAGGTGATGTACTATGTATGCCAGACCAGTAGGTGGTGACATCTCTTTGTGAAACAATTTCAAAGTCATGTTTTTGTCATTTATGCATTGTTGATAACAGTATCGTTCTCAAAAACTTAAAAAAGTTAGTAATACAATCAACCAAATTGCAAAAAAAACATTTTTTTAACAAATTTTTCCCTTACGCCATTTTGATTTATTTAAAAAAATTCATAATGTTGACCATCAGTTTGACCATTTTTTTAATTAATTCAGCCAATCTCCAGGTGTGATTAGGTTACTGTTAGGTTAGCATAAATTCTTGAATTGGATTAAAATAGTCAACATTTGAAGTGAATCAAAAAAGGTTTATAAAAAAATTGTTGAACAATTAACGATTGTTAAAACTATTGAACAAAACCCATTCTTGTCAAATTTTACAAAACTTTTACAAAAATAATGGTCATTATAGATCATTAGCATCTCACCCCCCACCCCCCTCCTCGGATGGAAATTGAAAAGTTGCTATTTTCTAGGCTGTAATCATCTCTAGGGCGTAATAATCAAGGAACTTTGCTGCTGTACCATGTAGGGCTGCACGGAATCAAAATTTTTTACTTTGCAGTATTTTTTTGTGATATCTATTGCGATATGAATACAATTTCACCAGATGACTTAAGTTCTTTATTTGTAAAGAATTTATAACGATTGGGATGATTCTGCAGCGGGAATGCATCTCCATAAACGACACATTATCAACGTCTGCGCGATTTGCAGTTCATTTCTGTATTTGCATGTGTAGTGAGTAATTTTATGCATAACAATCTATAAAAACAATCAATAAAAAGTTACAATTGAAATAAAGTGTTTTATCTTTTGCCAAGTCTATAATATTTTCATAAAATAACAAAAAAAATGTAAATGAATCAATAAAATTAATCGCAGTTATTGTAATTTATTTTGCCTGAATGCTTTTAAAGTCATTAAACAATCACAGGCATCAGAAACACATGCAAATGATAAATTATAATGCAAACTCAACATTGCATATTTCCTGCGATGTGACTATTGCGAATGATCACATTGAGATATTGATGCTGAAACTATATATTGTTCAGCCGTAATACCATGGCTGCAGTAGGCGCAATGAAATTACGCTGTGCTGTTACCTTGTTACCTAGCTGTCAATTATTTTCAGGTGCTGCAAAATGTCATGGTGTCTGTTGCAGCCATGATACAGCAGCAAAGTTCTAGAAAATAACAACTTTTCATTTTTATTCTTTCTTAGTACACAATGCAAATACAGAAGAGTCAAAATTTTAATTTATCAAAATGTTTTTGCTAATGAGATGCTAATGGTCTAATCCAGTTCAATGATTTATGCTAAGCTAATTTATGGTAAATCTCAACTCCTCAACTCTTGGGGAGTTGTACAATGAGCCTATTTCCAAGAGAAGCAGAATGTTCCTTTAACCTTTAACCATTAATACTGATGGAACTGAAGTGCAGCTGTACACCGTAAGTACAGTGAGGTTTTTTGCTTCTTTCGGGTTTTCTTTCAATAATGATGCACTCTGTCAGACCAGAGTTAAAAGAAAAACGGAGAGCTCACAGAGTCTTTTCTGACAAATAAAACTTCAAGGGGAACGAAAAGCGCAGTTTGAATGATTTCCTCTTCAATTTCCACTCAAAGTTCAGAGGGAATTGGACAGTGACTGTGAAGAATATGAGTTTCTTTAGGAAGTTCTTTAGTAATGATGTCTGTTTCCAGTTTCTAGTAAACCTGAAGCCTTATGGGTAGATTTTCTGAAACTTGTTGTTCTCTTGTGCTGGATCTTTCTTCAGCCAGGCATCTCTTTAAACATGCAGCGCTTGTGTTTTTGATCCAGTAGTGATTTGAGTCTCCATTTTGTTAAAGACCATTTTGAGGAATGTAAACAATAGCAATGGTCCTAACGTATTTCCTGTTTTACATTTTAATTTCCATGGCTTCCGAGAATCCTGAAAGGTCCACATATTGATGAATAATGCCATGATAGCTGATTTACCATTAAGTTATGATTGAAGTTATGAAATAGTTTGAGAAGAAGCAAGAAATGTTCATAGGCCAATGACATCACTACATTGAAATTGTGTAGTCCATATATGATATCATCCTTTTTTTAATAACAACCCATTTTTCATATATGCCATTTAGATTTATTTTCTACAATTTTTCATTTGTGGAAAAGAAACAGAGATTGAAAAACAACAAAAAATGCTGTATTATGCATGCCAGACCAGTAGATGCGATACTATGTTTTCCCAAAGTCACATTTTTTCTTTGTTTGTATAGAGGAATTACCAACCTATGTCACACGTGACGTCACACAGGTTCCCGGTTGCAATAGCAAACATGTCGTGTTTTGCGGTAGGATGCCAAATTCGAGAAAACGTAACTTTTACCGTACACCACACTGCTTTTAATGCCAACCGCAGACGTCTTTGGCTAAAGAGAGCTGAATGGAGAGACGACCTAATTAAAATGCTTGACTCTACAGTTCTCATTTTATATCAGGTGAGTTCAGGCCAGGGCTTAATTTGTGCTTGAGATCCGGCGCCTTGTTTTACCGATCCCCCTCCTCAACCGCCCTCCTCCCCCATCCGCTGTTCACTTTCACTTTCTTCCACGACTCCCCACACCCCGCTCTTCACTTCTGTCCTGTGTCCACAACACCCCTCTGCCATCGAACATCACCCTGACCTGTTCCCCCCCCTTTCCCCTCTCCACTTTCGTGCACGACACCTCTCCAGCCTCGGGTAACACTGGGTATTGATGATTACCCAAGCCTTGTATAGCTCCATCTTTTTTCCTTGTCTTTGGCTAGGCAGAACATTGGTTTTTAGCACTACAAAGTTTTGAATCTGGTAATCATAGAACATTATTTCTTGCACAAGACCACACAGAACAAAATTGTTGGCATCCAAAAACTTGTAGGCCTTTAACTTCTCTCCAGTAAAATCACTTGGAGTTTCAATGAGATATTTGTATATTTCGGACTGGATGCTTGTGCAATTCGTCTTATCCAATATCTATTGGGAGGGTGCTATCGCAAATGGACCTGTCAGACGAATAATTTTGCAGAATAACTGTGTTTATCACTGGGTGACAAGCTGTTATAATACGCTTAAAGCATTATGTAAATAATATGTATAATATGTAATCAATATTATCAACCTATTTCTAAGACAGCAACAAACTCTGTGCCTCATCGGATGTCGTTCCCTTGCTGTAAATGCTAGCGCTCCCATTTGTTTTCTGCAACTTCGCTGCGCGTGCATCCTAAATGTTTACAAACCGGTAATTCGTCTATACAGAGTCAGCATTTTACTTGCTTTAAAGCTTAGGTACAGTGAGATTTTTGTTGTTTCCATGTTTGATGCACACTCAGACTGGAGTTTAAAAGAAAAACCAATGCAAACCCACGGCAATTAGTACCTTTTTGATTTAGTAGCTAATTTGTATTAATTGTACAATCTCATCTGTATATTTAAGGACAATTTTCTCATCTCCCGTTCCACCACATCCCAAAGGTGCTCTATTGGATTGAGTTCTGGTGACTGTGGAGGCTATTTAAGCCTGTGTGAATTGTAGCCTCAGTTTCCTGTTCTTAGCTGACAGGAGTGGCACCCGGTGTGGTCTTCTGCTGCTGTCACCCATCTGCTTCAAGGTTGGATGTGTTGTGCTTTCAGAGATGCTCTTCTGCATACCTCGGTTGTAAGAGTGGTTATTTGAGTTACTGTTGCCTTTCAGCTGAAAACCAGTCTGGCCATTCTCCTCTGACCTCTGGCATCAACAAGGCATTCTCCCCTAGTAGATCAGCAGTTTCTGAAATACTCAGACAAGCCCGTCTGGTACCGACAATCATGCCACGTTCAAAGTCACTTAAATCACCTTTCTTCCCCATTCTGATGCTTGGTTGAATGCTGCAGATCGTCTTGACCATGTCTACATGCCTCAATGCACTGAGTTGCTGCCATGTGATTGGCTGATTAGAAATTTGTTTTAACAAGCAGTTGGACAGGTGTACCTAATAAAGTGTAGTGTAGTTGTTTCCGTGCAATATTGGGCTGGAAAAACAAAAGGCTCACAGGTTTTCCAAGTGTTTTCTGACATAAAACTTCAACTACAATTTTTTTTTAATTCTTGTAAACCTGAGGCATTATGGGTATTTTTGTTTTGTTCTGGAACTTGTTCTCTTGTAGAGTATCTTTCTTTAGCCTCTTGTAACACCACGCTGCTCTCATATCAATGTTTCTTTAGGAAAGACAAAGCGGAGAAAATCAATTACCCACAATGCACTGCAACATACCATTGCTGAAGACGTCAATACAGCATGATTGAGTATTGTCCATCTGAATACATGATCGTTGGCTGACAACAATCTTTTATCTTACCTGAATGAGAGGGATGTTTTGGGAGAATAGCGAGACAACTCTTTTTCCCTAAAATTACATTGAAGTAATCAATGAGGTAAAAATACATCTAATGAGGGTGTCAGACTGAAGAAACAAGGCCATTCAAAAAAACTGTAATAAGGCAGACAGCGGGCCATTGTTAAGGTTAAACACGACTTCAATGAGAGATTTAATGAATAATTTGCCCAAAGATGAAAATTCTGTTATCATTTAATCATCTCGTGTCGGTTCAAACCTGCGTGACTGACTTTCCTCTGTGGAACACTTGAAAATAATAATAATATACAAAAACTGCTCTGTAGATGTGTGAAAGTGTTATAAAATACTTACATGTTACTGATTCAGACTTTACATGAGTCATTAAGAGGACTAACAACAAGTCAAATCACTGTGTCTAATTCATTCAGTAGACAATGAATCACTAGTCACGATTTTTGTTTTTGATTCACTGAAAAGAACTGGTTTTCGAGTCCTTTTGTTCAGAAATCAGACTAGACTGAATGGTCTGTTTTTGATTCACTGAAAAGAATTGGGTTTAGAGACATTAATTCAGGAATTGGAATCAACTGGACTTTCTTTATGTTTTTGATTCACTAAAAAGAACCTGTGTTAAAGATTAATTTGTCAGTGAATCAAATTTCAATGGTCACTCTGTATGTATTTGATTTACTGAGAAAGAGCAGTTTAGAGTCACTTGTTCATGAATCAGTCTACAAGCACTGCATGCTCTGTATGGGTTTGATTCATTGTAAAGAACCTGTGTTAAAGTGAATTAAACTACACTGGTCACTTTGTATTTGATTCACAGAGAAAAAACTGTTTAGATTCACTTGTTTATGAATCAGTCTACACTGGATGCTTTGTATATGTTTGATTCACTAAAAAGAACTCTTGTATAAGAGTCATTTAGCAGTAAATCAACTTACAATGGTTACACTGCTTGTATTTGATTCGCTGAAATAGAATAGTTTAGCACTTGTTCATGAATCAGACTAAACTGAACACTTTGTATTCACTGAGATTCACTGAAAAAGAAGTCTCTTGTTCATGAATCAGTCTACACTGGATGCTCTATATACATTTGATTCACTACTTGTGTAACTTGTGTAAAAGAGTCATTGACCAGCGAATCAATTTACACTGGTCACACTGTATTTGATTCACTGAAAAAAACAGTTTAGCACTTGTTTGTGAGTCGGACTACACTGAGCACTTTTGTATGTTATGATTAATTTAAAAGAACCTCTGTTAAAGAGTCATTTGTCAGTGAATCAAATTACACTGGTAACTCTTGCTTGTATTTAATTCATTAAGAAATAATAGTTTAGAGTCACTTGTTCATGAATCAGTCTACACTGGATATGTTTGATTCACTTATAAGAACTCATGTAAAGAGTCATTTAACAGTGAATTAATTACACTCGTCACACTGTTTGCATTTGATTCACTTAAATCAAATAGTTTATCACTTATTCATGAATCAGACAACACGGACCACTTGGTATGTTTATGATTCACTAAAAAGGACTCATGTAAAAGAGTCATTTACCAGTAAATCAAATTACACTGGTAACCCTGTTTGTATTTGATTCACCGAGAAACAGGTTAGAGTCACTTTTCCGTGAATCAGTCTACACTAGATGCTCTGTATATGTTTGATTCACTAATAAGAACTTGTGTAAAAGAGTCATTTGTTTATGAATCAGAAGTTCCTGATTCACTAAATTATTAAATTAGCAACTAATTCAAGCTGTAAACATGATTAAATTATGATTTTTTCTATAGGAGTGTAGATTCAGCATGTTTTGAGAAATATTTAAGCATTCGTTTTGAGAAAAAAAGTGATTATTATTGAATCGCCGCTTCACTCAAACATGATTTTTCCATTAAATTTAATAATTTGTTTTGATCATGAAAGTGGGTAACGACAACATGACGACATCATTGTCATTCTTGCATGATTTTTTTTTTCTTCTTCTGTATTCGTAACCTCTGTTTAACACAAATCCCCTCCGGCCAAACAACATCACAATCAAAGAGCAGAAATCTCCCTGAAGACTTTTGTTGATTTACATGCCACTGGGTTCGTTCGGCTCATTACTGTCAGTTATCATCCCCTTCTTTTTCAAATCCCATGCATATTCCATTCACAACACCCACCTTATGTTGGTCCCAATCTTAGATGCCTCAGATCGCAGCGCAACAATAAGGCTATAACAAAGCTGTGCTTGTAAAGCTCCTGTTTTCAAGAGTCACTGGCTCATGCTGTAATTAGCAGGTGGAAATATCCTCAGAGCTCTTGGAAACACTGTGTTCAAGCTTTTGGAATAGAAAACTCGTTATATAAGTGTCTGTGAAACTGCAATCTCATTATCTGGAGTGTTTTTTATAAAGTTAATTTGCCATTTCATTCGTAACGTCATTTAAGTATGTATTGTAAGAACAGAAATAACCATCGTTCCTAATTTTGTGCAAGTTTTTACAGCCTGTAGCAAAGAAAAAAAACACAAATGAGACACGATTTCTCAGTTGAAGTGTAAATTACAACCTTTGCTTTAGGCTTGTTCTTCTGCATTTCCCTCTGAGAAACGAACCCCACAGATACGAGCTTCAGAGTCTAATAAATGATCCAAACTTTCAGAAAGTTTCCAATCAAAAGTCGGCAATTTCAGTGTAAACTCAAACATTTGTCATTAAATTCAGCTTTTTGGGGTGCTTCTACCATCCCATTTTGTTTACCTCAGGCAAACTGGCTGCCATTTTAGATTTAGACGGGAACTCTTTCTCTGCATTGCGCTGTATTCATGGCAAGTGTTTTTCAGCCACCAATAAACGTCTGGTGAAAGGTTAATGTGACTATTTTCCATTTCAAAAGGTTAGAACATTAATAATGTAATTTAATTAAAATATTCAGTTCAATGGACTTAACCATTAATTAAGTTGTTCAAGCTTAAAACAAGATAAAAGGCCATTTAAACGCAAGCACTGTCAGGACTAGCAGGTGAGCGCTCAAACTCTATAGAAAATACTGTGGTAAAATAAATTTCCATATTTTAAAGACATGGTGGAGAACAATGAAATTTAATGCAGTGCTTTAAATGACACCCATTTTACATTATTTCTCAAACACGCAGTGAATTTTAAGGCAGTTTAAACTCAGCAAGTTTATAATGGCATGACAGTTCACCAGAAGTATTTTTTAAATTCTAACATTAAGAGATTGTTATGATAACATTTAATTACCGTTAGCATTATGGTCCTAAAACCAAAAAGTAACATTCTATTTTTAAGAAAACTTTCTTGAATAACTAAAAACAAACATTAAAAATAATCTTACTTACAGACTTACTTACTTACAGAAGTTACTTACAGACCTGAACATTAGGGGAACTTAAGAATAATGTTCTACAAACCAAATGTAACATTCTGTTTCAGTTAAAGGGTTAGTTACATGTAGTTCTCCAAAAAAAAAAATCTATATTCTGTTATTAAATAAACTCACCTTCATGTTGTTCCAACCCCCCCCCCCCTAATCTTTTGTTAATGTTAGAACACAAATTAAGATATTTTAAATGAAATCTGAGAGCTCCCTCATCCTCCATAGGCAGTGATATCCCAAGACATTCAAAGTCCAGAAAATGAACCAAAAACATCCTCAAAGTACAAAAAAGGAACTAAAAACATCCTTCAATTTAGATTAATGGCAAAGCGCTTGTCATATTATTTAAATTTCAAGACAGACTCGTAGAAGCTGGTACCTATACTGCATGATTTCACAGCTTGACCAAATAATTCAGAAGCAGTGTCCTCTCATTTGATAAGAAAACAATAAACACCGCCATGTCATCAAAGTACTCGCAGACCAATGCTACGCTCAGAAAATATTGTTTACCTGTTAAAATGAGCTGAAACAAAACAATTCTTAAGTTTATTGGGACAATCTAATTGTTTTAAGTTTAACCTACTTAAATCTTTAAAAACTAGTAAGTTGACTTAATTTTTTATGTTGTCCCAGCCTTTTCACCACCAGTGACCTCGACCTGGCACTATGAAAATAGCGGGGTAAAGCTCAAAAATTTCTCCCTAAATTAAAAGTGAACAGATGCTGTCATTGTCTTAATTGATGGTAAATATAGATAAATCTGTTAAAATCTCAGAAAATGTATTCTAGGGTTTCATGACTTTTTAACAAAGTCGGAAGACTGCGCCACTTACTGGCCAGACATGACACATACTCAGTTACAACATTACTCTAAAAGCACATACTTGTCTTTGAGTTTCTTTCTTCTGTTGAAAGCAAAAGTTGACATTTAAAAAAATGGTTGACTCCATTGACTTCCATAGCATTTAAACCCCTACTCTTTTCGAAAGACATCCTGGGATTTTTAACAACCACAGAGAGTCTGGACTTTGGTTTAATGTCTCACTCACTGAGCAGTATAGTGTCCCCTTCGCTATACTGTGGTGTTAGGACCCACACAGACCACAGGTTGAGCGCCCCCTGCTGGCCTCACTAACACCACTTCCGGCAACAACCTAGCTTCCCCATGTGGTTTCCCATCCACTTACTGACAAGACGCAGCCCTGCTTAGCTTCAGTGGGCGACCATGTGAGAGTTGCAGAGAGCTAAAAAGGAATTGTTATTTTTATTCGTGTTTTCTTACAATAGATGTCAATATTTACCATTAAATATTCTTCAAAAGGTATTCTTTTGTGTTCAACATCTAAAAGAAACTCATAAAGTTTTCTTTAAGTATATAGTGAGTAAAATTTCATTTTTAGGTGAGCTGTCCCTTTAAATGAATCATAACTGAGAAGAAAGAGCAACACCGCAGCCACAAATCAGTCAGCAGATAGAAAAAGCCCACACACCTGCAGAAATGAAACTCTTCAGATGAGATAAAACACATCACACAGCGGAAGTGCCAGTAATGAAGCCTGATACGCCTGACTAGATGGCATGATGAGATATGAACCAGTGCGTCTATAGCCGTACAATTCTACCTCGAGCTGTTAATTACATGCTAGACAAGAACACAGGAAAAATGACTCAAAACATTTTTTTTGACGCTGGTTGTGTGGTTTTTTCTTCCAATGGCCTGAAATATCTTTCCTTTCCTTTGAAAAATGTTTTTTTTTTTGTTTACAGACTTCACCGCTGACATTTCTAGAGTTACAACCATCGAGATTACTAAAAATAAATCTAACTGTGTTTTTCTTTTGTGCCAGCTTGGCCAAGTAACCCAGGGGTCGTGGATAAAGGGAAAGAGTGCTGATAAAGTGGTACACGTGAAGCCCATTAACATCAGTCTCACCCTGCTAAGCCTGTTGTAGCGGCTAATAAGCAGAGGAAATGGAAGATTAAAAGAAAGAAAAAAAAACGGGGGAGGGGTGAGATGGTGGGTACTTTGATGCATTTGCTAATGGCGACAGAAATTCGTAAGATTAGAGATGGCGGGGATGTATTAGTTTGAGAGAAGGTGACATTTTTTGTCACCTGCTTTTACACAATGGCCGTCATTAAAGTTAATCATTTTCCATTTCCGTGCTTTGAAAAGACTTTGTGTACATGTTTGAAAGGGCAAAGAATCAGTTGCTTTTCAAAGACGGCAAATCAATATTTGTGCCAGTCTGAGGACATCCATTCTGCTTCATAATAGGGGAAATTAGACGGCCGTGGTTTGACTTTTGCCACTTGGGCAAGAAGGTCTGGATATCAGCAGCTGTGTTTCCATCTATTTTTATGCATATTTTTGGAATATCATGAAAAATGCTGAAATGGAAACGCATACATTTTGAAAATGCACATGAAAAACTTATGCACAGGTAGAATAAACTTTTTAAAAAACTTTTTATCTGATAAGAGAAAACAATGTGCATAAATTACGATCTGCTGAATAAATTCCAGCATGCGCATCAAAAAAGTCATGTGATGTATTTGTTATGATTATCAGCAATCTAGCTGTTGCATATCGATAAGGGACTACAAATCCGCCATTATAGACTACAAGATCCAGTCATGCACCACTCATACACCTGGCCTAGATCCTGTCTGATTGCAAACCCTTACAGCTGAAGCCGCTCATGAACTGATTACATGGACTATAAAGTCAGCACACAAACACAACGTGTTTTCCTTGTTTTGCCTTGCCGTGTTAGACCCTAGCCTTGTTTTCTTGTTTTACTCCTGTCTGCTGCCTACCTTCTGACCACTCGCCTGATATTTGACTACGACTCTGGAATTGCCTGTTTACATCTGTTTGCCCACGTGTTGACCGTTGTGTGCTTGACCTTCCCTGTTTAATAAACCTGCATTTTGATCCACACTTCCATTGTCAGCGCCACATCACGTTACAGTATTGACCTTATTCTTCAATGCGGAAGTGTGCCTGTTTTTGCGATCTGTTTTAGAACTTCAGGTTTATTTGCCTACGAGAGAATTGACTAGGAATAAACGGCAGAAAACGGTCAAACTACTTGCTCTACAAACAAGTGTGTTCATGACAATACAGACAAAGCAGAATAATATAATAAGAAAATATCAGTTTGCAACATCACGCAGCGTAACAAGCTGTCTTCAACATCTAAAAATCATTGAAAGTGAGTAGAACCGTAAGTCTCGAGCCAAAAAGATTCAAATGGCTGCGCCCATTCATACGCAAGGAATAAGGTGAATAATAAATAGGCACAATTGGATAGCATTAATGGACAAACCAGTAAACCGAACAGATTGTAAAACATCTGAAATGTTGTTTTGGTCATTTTACAATAATTTAACTTCAGGTTTAAAAGAGCAGAGTAGTTGCTTGGGTTTTCTGGGTGGTTGCTAAATGGTTTTAGTAGGTTTTTATGCGGTTATTAGTAGGGTTGGGTACCGAAACCTGGTGCCATATCAATGTAACGGCATGCACCAGACCGAATCAGCTTATGAATTTCGGTGCCACTGGTGCTGCAACAAGGACATAAGCAGCATCAAGGGGTACATCAAAGGCACACATAGGTACGCGTTGTCTCACACCATCTCTAAACATTTAATTCTTAGCAATTTTGAGGAGTACGGACACTGTCAGCGATGTTAGGCATTTGTTCTTGTTCTTAGCGACAGATAGAAGGCAACAAACGCAGTACAGCGCATCCAGTGAGCGAGTCCCTTTATCAACATGCATAGAGGAAACATTTAATTTTGACACCCCTAGTATTCTGGGTGGTTGCTTGAGTTTAGTTTTGTAGTTGCAAGGGTATTATACATAAGTGGTTGAAGGGACATTCTGGGTGGCAGTTAGGTTGCTGTTATGAGGTTGCTAGAAGGGTTTGCCAGGAGGTTTATAGGGCATTGCTATATGGTTACTAGTGTGGTTTGCATTACTGCCATTGTTTTTTCATTTTAGATTTTTGTTAAAAATGTGTTGGATTTCTTGTGAGTTTAGCTGTTAAAATCTTAAAAGTTCTAAGTTAAGCTACTTGGCTACTTAGCCACTGAAGCTAAGCAGGGCGGCACCCGGTCAGTGCCTGAATGGGAAAGAGATAGGAAAACTAGGTTGCTGCCAGATGTGGTGTTAGTGAGACCAGCAGGGGGTGCTCAACCTGTGGTCTGTGTGGGTCTTAACGCCCCAGTATATTGATGGGGATGCTAAACTGAGGTCCTCACTTTCTGTGGTCATAAAAAATCCCAGGATGTCCTTCGAAAAAGAGTAGGGGTTTAACCCTGGCAACCTGGCCATATTTGCTAATTGGCCTCTTTCCATCATCCTAACCATCACCATATCATAATTGGCTTTATCACTTTGTTTCTTCTCCACCAATCAGCTGGTGTGTGGTCTGGCGCAATATAGCTGCCGTCGCGTCATCCAGGTGGATGCTGCAGACACACTGGTTGTGGTTGAGGAGATTCCCTCAAGAATGTGTAAAGCAATTTGACTGTCCATAAAAGCGCTAAGTGATGTTTTGTAAACAAATTTCAGGAGGAGCACACGCAGAAGTTTCAGTATCCTAATACGTCATTGACAATTATTCTATTATCCGATCAGTTCTTGACCAAACCCATATATATACCAAAGCTGTCTTACCTGCAGCATCTCATGACTTTAGCATCCCTCCACCACCCCGACATCTCACCTCTTAAGCATTACAATCCCAGGGGAGCGTTCTGGGGCCAGGCTAGATACTTCGCTCGAATCCCAATTCCGCTCTGCTTCCTGATAAGGGGAATAACTCGAGTTGGGGTGTGTCCCCGAGCTTAGAGCCCTCTCCCCAGACAGCACGCCAAATATGCTTTATTCTGAAACGATTGCAAGTGTGAACTCGTGAAATAAATGTAAGGAATTATTATTATTAAATACATAAAAAATGTGATAATAATAATAATAATAATAAGCCTTTATCAAGTCAACACACCAATATATTAAGAAATATAAATAATCTTATATCTTTTGATATTTTGATATATATATATATATATATATATATATATATATATATATATATATATATATATATATATATATATATATATATATATATATGTCTCAAATTTATATATAAGAAAATGTCTTAGATAATTCATAGAGAAATGTTGTGCTGGTATTATACTCTCTGACTTGTGAGCACAGGTTATATAACTGTAATCACAGAGTGAATACATAACCTCACTCCCACGGGGCCAGAAACGGCTGTGCAGTCAATTTAAACTCTCAAGAAAGATACATTAAGGGTGTCCTGGGGTGACCAACTGTAAACACTCAAGTCTATTAAAGCTTTCTGTTTAATTTAGCTATTTAGGGCTTTAATTTACATGACCTTTAACCATAACTTTTCACAAAAATGTGTGGCCTTGTAGTGATTTTCAAATACCATATTCACTGCTACAAAGGCTTCAAATGCTTGTTTTGACTAACTAGTTCGTTTGGTACATTTGGAAAGACGCTTATAATCAGCATATGAACAGCATTTTTAAATTTTAGAAGAAAAAAAAACTGACGTACATTTAAGTGTGTTTATTCCACCTATGAAACATCAATGCATTGTACATTTAAAAACAATTTAAAAAAACATTTACTGACAAAATCAACATAAAAATAGCTTGATGTAAAAATTGGACATTCATGCTAAGCCACATTCAATTGATTTTTTTTGGCATAATCAAATACTTAAATCGCAAAGCAGGACACTGAACATTAGTTTGGAGTCAAGGAACACCAGCAGAATTTATATTTTGTCTTACTTCATTGATACAAGTTAATGACAATTTAATATACACACAGATGGTTTTGTGAACAGTTTGACAAACATTAAATACAAGCCTATAGTGCCTTGTTTTCATAGAGCAGTTCAGCACAGTACAGTGGCTACAGTATGATTCGGTTCGGGTCACCCTGATAAGGTTAGTTTTCCATTGACAACAGTATCCTTCAGTCATAATCACACCAAGTGAAGTTTCATAAACTCATTTCGAGAAGAGCACGTGATATGATTGAGCACGTCTGGCCGCTCATCTGTAATCAGTAATAATCCAATCAGAGTGATCCTAGTCTACTATAAATGTATCATTTTCTCCCTACTGCTCTATCTTCGTTTGGAAGAATCCCCCCTTCCACCCCATCTCCTCCTTTTCCTCCCTTTTCTAAAGGGGGAGCTCTCGAGACCTACCTGATCTCGGATCTCCTGATATGCTTATCGGGAGCCTTGGGCTCAAATATCTCAGAGCTCAGGGTTCTCTCCCTGGACAGCATGCCAAACCTGCTTTATACGCCAAGCATATCTAAGTGGGAACTCTTGAAACACATTTTTTGTGTTGATGAATTTTTTGGCAGTGATTTATTTTATTATTATTATTTTTTGTATCCTCCTGTTCTAGCCTCCTGTTAGAATTATTTTTGACAGAGTGCACTGTGTGCCTGCAGTTAAAACAATACTCCTGAAAAAACAGCAGACATCATGTTCTCCAGCACTCCTTAAAGCTAATTTATACTTCGGTTTGGAGTGTGTTTGGTAAAACTGGAGTTGTCTTCGCACATTCACATACCCTTTGACAATACAATGATGTGCACCTCTTATAAAATTTAACTACACATAGCGCAAGAGCTGTGATTGGTTGGCTTTGTAGCAGTGACACGGGGCAGCGTGGCTGACAGCATTGGAAGAGGAGCTAGGCTGGTGTGTGTTTAATAAGTGTCGAGTCTTGTGGAAGAGCTCCAGATGAATAATATTGTTTTGTAAATAAAGTTGTTGGTTCTCGCCACTTTCTTCTTTGAATGAGAGTGAGTTTAAGTTACTTTTACTGTAAGTTAGCATTGCACGCATTTCCAGAGTAAACTCAAAACACCATTGTACACTGAAAAAAATTATGTCTGCAAAATTGTTGCAAACAATTTATTTGTGTTGAATTTAAAGAAACAAATTAAATTTAATAATATGTAACTTGATTTGTTTGTTTAATTCCAACCCAATTTAATTATTTACAACCACTTAACGTAAAAAAAAAAATTGTAAATCCAAGGAATCATCTTTGAATAATTTTTTTCTGTGTAGAAACATGACACAGAAGAATATAGAAACCCTGGCATTTGGGAAGTGTTACTGTAAGAGCAACACAAGTACTAGGCAACCACTGTTTCAATGGCCTAAGTGCTGGAGCGCATGACATCGGGTGCTTTTTCTGCTCAGTGTTTACTTATTCAACTGCAGGCACTCCAAGAGCTATGTTATGTGCAGCAGGCAGTTATAATGCAAGAACCTAGTGTGCATAAACAGAGTGCAAAATGCTCAGTACCAATTATAAACCAATCAGTGTTCTGCTGAGAGTCTAGCTCCACCCTTTAGTACCATACTGTGGCACTAGTTACCCTTATGAAAGGGTCCCCAAAAAGTGGAACAGTACAATTCACTGTTTTGGTACTTCTGACAGTGGAAATTGAAATAAATGCATATCGTATTGTCAGGGTCGCCGGTTGGGGGTTTGGGGGGGGGGGTGATAAGGGGGGCGTTTGTTGTTGGGGGTGGAGCTAGGAAGATTGTAAGGGCCCATAAATTTAGAGGAGCCCCAGAGACATTATCAAGGGCCCATGCCATATGCCACCCCCCCGCTCTTCACTTTCAGCTGTGATACCCAGGAACAACTCTCCCGCCCCCCCCCCTCGCTCATCAATATCAGTTTGTCATAGGGCATAGGGCCCATGGTGGCCAGCGGCGCCCCTGCGTATTGTACTGACCCATACCACTTAGTAGAAAACTGAATGTGACTGATTTGACTTTATAAAGTCAATTTATTGACTTTTTTTTTCATTCTGCTTGTGTTTCATGAATCCCCTTTGTTTGATTTCCTCATTTTATCATATAAAACCCACAGTGTGACACTTGATGGAAATATTTATACATCCTTAATATTACCATACTCTTACATAAACCAATCACGGAAGTGCGATGATGCTAATTTCAAGAGGAAATAGAGCAAATGCAAATATAAATCTTTGTTTTTGCAAACTTGGCTTTGAACGCAAGGCTTAAAAATGACTAAAACAAGTTGATCCTACCAATGCAGTAGATTATCGTGCATTACACAACACATGTTGTCTCTTTTTTGACTAGCTTGAGATTTTCATATATATATATTTATTTTTCTTTTCTTTTAAAAGTGCATGTAATAAAAATTAATGTTTTTGTGGCTCTTCTTCTTAGGCAACTTTCCTTTTACACGTGACCTCTGTCAGGCAGCGTTGACTATTGGTTAATAGGTAAATTTCAACAAATAGCTATTTAGGCACTGTTTAGCAAACGCACATTCACCCTATTCTATTATGAATCCCATTTTTTTACAATCCAATCAACTCTTATAAATATGTTACATTGTGGATGCAAATGAGTTCTAGTGCCCAATTGTTACAATCCAACAAATTCCTTAAGTTTTTAGGTAGAGTATCTTTTTTCAATTGTAAATACAATGTTTTCGCACCAAATATCCAGTTTTAATCATATGGGACATTATCCCATTACTTTTGGTTTGACAGTGTTAGTTTGCATTAAAATGGTTTTTTAAAGTACTTCCTCGTTTTCCCGATCCAAATTGTTGTACCTCACCAATAAAGAATCCTTCAGCATGATGTCATCAGCAAATTTGGCGATTTCCACAGGGGTGACATCATCATGCCTCTTCATGACATCATCGGAATCCATACATGTCGAGTTTTGCGCACTCTCCTCGAAACAGATGCCTAGTGCTTCCTGTTGCACAGTGACGTTGCTAGCAATTTTTGCGCTTTCTTTCAGCGTGATGTCATCGATATGCTTGGCCTCCTCTTCTAATTCTTCCGGAATTGAAGGCGGGAGGCTTTCGATGTCCGAGTTGCTGAAGACATACCCTGGCAGGGAGGTGTGTATGTGTGAGGTGTGCGTTAGCGAGCCGATGCTAGGTCGACTAGCACAACGGTACACCCTGCTGGTGAGGAGGGCAGAACTGCGGGTCACAGACATGAGCTGGGATTGATTGCTAGCGCCGCTGTTGTTCAGTACTGACCCGTAGCGGTAGTTAGCCAAAACCACAGGGCCTTTCCAGTCAAACGCTAGCGTCCAGCGGAGCCAGGTCTTGCGGATTTCAGCCTGGACCTGGGATAATGACAACATTAAAACCGTGAACTTTGTGAAAGAGTATGCATTTTGAATATGAACGCTGTTTCAGCTTGACGTACCTCTCCATTGCAGAAGCAGTAGATAATGGACACAAAAAATCCCTGAAAGAGAGGAAAAAATGCTGGTTGTAAATGACAAGTAGAGAAAAAACCACAATACATAGAAAGAGAAAACAATTGCGAGAAGGTTGCTTGTCAAACCTGTTCATTGTTTTACAGTGTCTATATCATTTATTCATTCATTAATTTTCCTTCGGCTTAGTCCCTTTATTCATCAGGGGTCGCCACAGTGGAATGAACTGCCAACTTATACAGCATTTGTTTTACACAGCGGATGCCCTTCCAGCTGCAACCAAGTACTGGGAAACATCCATACACACTCATTCACACTCATGTACTATAGCCAATTTAGTTTACTCAGTTCACCTGTACTACATGTCTTTTGGACTGTGAGGGAAACTGAAGCACCCAGAGGAAACCCAAACCAACAAGGGGAGAACATGAAAACTTCACACAGAAATGCCAACTGACCCTGTCGGGACTCAAACCAGCGACCATTTTGCTGTGAGGCGACAGCGCTAACCCCTCAGCCACCTTGTCACCTCTGTTTCATATAGTTGAATGTTTTTTTTGCTCAAGAAACAGTGCATGATGGATATAATTGTAACAACTATGCTATTGCTACTCCCAGTGGATAAAAAACACCTTTTTTAAAATTTAATATCTTGTTTATATCAGAAATACGCAACACAGCGGACATAAAATACATTGCAATACCTATTTTTTACAATGATATCAGTTCCCAATAGCCAACGGAAGGTTAAAAAAAAGCTTCTGATGCATAATATCAACAACTATTAAGTAATTGTAACTTATATTTTATGACACAAAGCTAAACAAAAACAAACACTTATTATCCACCTCTGCACCAACTGAATTAATACACTACCTGACAAAAGTCTTGTGGTCAATCCCAGTTGTAAGAGCAACAAATAATAGCTTGGCTTCGAATTGATCATTTGGAAAAGTGGCAGAAGGTAGATTTTTCTGATGAATCATCTGTTGAACTGCATGCTAATCATCACAAATACTGCAGAAGACCCATTGAAACCCAAATGGACCCAATATTCTCACAGAAATCAGTCAAGTTTGGTGAAGGGAAAATCATGATTTAGGGTTGCATTCAGTATGGGGGGCATGCGAGAGATCTGCAGAGTGGATGGCAACATCAACAGCCTGAGGTATCAAGACATTTGTGCTGCCCGTTACATTACAAACTACAGGAGAGGGCAAATTCTTCAGCAGGATAGCGCTCCTTCTCATACTTCAGCCTCCACGTCAAAGTTCCTGATAGCAAAGAAGGTCAAGGTGCTCCAGGATTGGCCAACCCAGTCACCAGACATAAACATTATTGAGCATGTCTGGGGTAAGATGGAGGCATTGAAGATGAATCCAGACAATCTTAATGAACTCTGGGAGTCCTGCAGGAACGCTTTCTTTGCCATTCCAGATGACTTTATTAATAAGTTACTTGAATCATTGCAGAGATGTATGGATGAAGTCCTTGAAGCGCTTTATCTCTGTTAAGTGACAAGACTTTTGTCTAAGCAAAGTCAGACCTTACTGTTCTAATTAAAGAATTAAAAATCAGGACATGATCATATGTTATTTTGGTAAAATATGAGTAATCTAGAGGCCTTCTGACTAGAAATCAAGTTATTATTTGTTGTTCCTAAAACATGGATTGGCAACAAGACTTTTGTCAGGTAGTGTAATAATTCTGTTTATTATATCACCCCCCCCCCGCCTCCAAAAAAAAAAGGATACATATTTAACAGTAAATAAACCAAAAACCACATCAACATTTAATTATCATTTAAAATGTCCAAGTAAGAAAATATGTGGATGTACCTCAGCACCTTTTAATTACATTCATTTAAAATAATTTAAACTTTTATATCACAGAACAGACAGCGAACCAAAGACATATATATATAATATTAATCTTCTGATGGACCTCAGCATCAACTAATTTAACTTACTTCACAGACCAACAAGTTTGTAAAAAGGTCTTATGATGTACCCTGGCACCAACTTTTAATTTTCATTTGTCTATATCTTATCTATTCAATTATTTCATAAAGTGTTTTTGTATTAGCTTCGCTGTTTCCACTTCTAAAGATAAGCTGCGAAACACTTTGGAAATATGAAAGCGCTGTTATTTATCACGTCGACAGAACAAATTAAACTAAAATGGGAACAGACACTTCATTATACATAATGTTCTCACAGGAGTGTTTACAGAGAGAAGAAACAAAGTGTAAGTGGGGAAACTCACCTGGAACGAGTTGAAGAAAAGTTCACAGTACATGCGCAGCTCCCAGCCGAGACCGGTGAACGTGTGGGGCATTCCTACAAACACGATGTAGTGGACGCCGAAAACCAGAACCAGAACCAAGGTGGATTTTGCCAGCTTCCTGCGCAGAGACAGACACATGGTAAGATTTTGGGGGTTTTGGAAAATGTCTTGTTTGCAGGTTTGTAATGTAGCTGCTCTTGATCAATCATCGGTTAAAGGCTGTGAAAATGTTTTTTCTTTTTCAAAATATTTCCACAAGTGATGTTAAAAAGTGAAGAAATTTTCACAGTATTTCTTTTCAAGAGTTCCCGCTTAGATATCTTTGGCGTATAAAGCAGGTTTGGCATGCCGTCCCGGGAGAGAACCCTGAGCTCGGAGATATTTGAGCTCAGGGTTCCCGCCCAGTCAATAAGCATATCAGGAGATCCGAGATCAGGTAGGTCTCGAGAGCTCCCCCTTTAGAAAAGGGAGGAAAAGGAGGAGATGGGGTGGAAGGGGGGATTCTTCCAAACGAAGATAGAGCAGTAGGGAGAAAATGATCCATTTATAGTAAACTAGGATCACTCTGATTGGATTATTACTGATTACAGATGAGCGGCCAGTCGTGCTCAATCATATCACGTGCTCCTCTTGAAATTAGTTTATGAAACTTCACATAATGTTTTTTCTTCTGGAGAAAATGTTATTTCTTTTAGTTCGACTGGAATAAAATGTAACAAATGTCCAACTGAAGGCAAGTGCAGTTTTAATGAAGTGATGCAAAAACTAGGGATGGCTGACGTGAAAATGATGTTTCGACTGTGGCTGCAATCCAGCCCAAGTTTTTATGCCCTTCACACGCTAACTTCTCTCTATCTCATTCACTTGAATGTATGTCATTTATTATGTCACACAAGTGTTCACTACTGGCGGAGCATCTAAATAGGTTTAAATGGAATGCCCTGAACCCTTGAGCACTTGGGAACTACTCTGTTGTGATGTCACAATTGCATTGCATTCTAGGACATATAGGTGCTGAAGTGGACACACAAAGCTGACTCGTTCCCTTGGTCAAAATTGAGGAACTGAGGGTATGTTCATGTAAACTTCTGTTGTTCACTTGATGAAATGGAACGCACTTAAAAATGGTAGCAGGGATTCCCCTGAGAGAAAAAGGGAAGGGAGGTTCAAGAGTGCATATCTAAAAGTGGACTGGAATGTCAAGATCCCAAAGCACAGATGTTTCGAAACACTGCTCCAAAGCATTTTGAAACACCCAGGTCACGTGACTAAATCGATTCAAAGCATCGGGCATTTCTCAAGTATTTCAAGACAAAGCATAACTAGAGAATCTGCGTTTGGATTTTGACCTTGTCAATCAGTCACACAAACACAGATAGCTCAGTGTACAGTGCGCCAATTATAGTGCACTAGTGGACAGGGTGACCAGAGATCGAGTCCTAGCTTACACAGAATGTCAGAAATTACGACATTTCTTGTATTAGCATTTATTTTCATGACCAAAACAACACATTTCACAAAGAGTTCCTTTGTATGTCAGACCGATGTTACAACACATTACAACAGAGCTATAAAACCCCAAATTTTGAATCACTACAGTTGCTACATGGTGGATTCAAACTCAATTTGTTGCACACATATTCTGAATGCCTTCGGCAGAATTCAAATAAGCCATTTTAATATAGATTAATTCCAAGATTACAGTGAGATTAATTAGATAAAAAATAATAATCTATGCCCACCTATAATATATAAAATATATTATTTATTAATCCTCTCTACATACAATTTATTAAGTTTCAGGCCTGTAGGCAAGAAGGGTTCAGGTGGTTCGAAAGACCAAAAGTTGTATTATTATTATTATTATTATTATTATTATCATTATTATTGAATTTTTCTTATTATTCAAATGGCCAAATTCTGACTGAGGAAAGTTTAATGTACTGGGCAGTTTGTTATTTGCCTATAGGCTTCACTGTTAATTTAAAACAACAGATTTCTAACAGATTTCTAAAAAAATGTAATGGTAGATGATAATACATTTTTATTTTTTTATAAGAATCTTTTCATATTTGTTTATTATCAATTTTCATTATTTTTTATAAAACTGTTATATGAAATATTTTTGGTAGATCAAAAAGTATGGTTATGATAACCGTCCAACAAGATAATCCAGCAAAATTTTGTTAATAATATATCACAAAATGCAACATTTACTTCATAATTAATTAGTAAATCAGGGAAATAACTGCAAAAAGGTTCAGTTTTTCAGAAAAAAAAAAAACCCACCGCTTTCAATATGCTGGCTACAGGCCTGGTAGTGTAATGTAAAAATGTTTATTAACTGATAAAGAGAGAGTTTAATAAAGGCTTATCAGTATATCAGTATTATGCCTATACACAGGCTGTATTTTGTCTGACAAATAGTTTCAACTGAAATTGAACATGCTACTCTGAGAGATTAGGAGAAGTGATGGGGATCATATACTTTAGCTGTTTATTCTGCTGTTAGTTTTCAAGGGCATATTATTCACAGACAATATCAGTCTGCTATAACGATAGACTGTGCCTTAAAGCGGAAAACACGTGCATTATCTGCATTATCATGACGGACTCATTCAGTAGTTAACTTGCGTTTATGTGGCACTTTCATTGAAAAAAGCACCTTGTGTCCACTTTCTTTTGCTGCCGCTATCCTTACTTGTGTGTCACCCAACACACCTTATTCTTGCACGGGGAAAAAAAACAATGGACTGCTACTTTGGAGCTACTTGTATCTGAAGGCAGCCACAGCCTCTCAAATGATAGCAGAAAAAAAGCACAGCCAATTAAAATGCCCATATGCATTTTGGGGGCAGGAGGGGACTCAAGGGGAGAACGTGATTGAACCCTTTCTGCGTGTCTAGGTAAATGTTGACACCATGATTTTTTTAAAGTGGATTAAATTATTGGTGGGGACATTTATATGGTCAGTGAATATTGGTGGGGATGCGTCCCCTCCGTCTACACTAAATCTACGCCCCTGCATAATACACTCTAGCATCTGACAAAAACACCCTAGCATACATAAATAATATGTCACCATATATTTTATCATACACCCAAAATACCCTAGCAAACATACACAATATATCAGCAAACCCCCAGAACAGTACCTGGTTCAAAATACTTGAGCAAAAATGAGAGGTTACGCATTTTGGTTAGGTATTTCTAAAATTTACATAAAAATTTGAGAAAAAATCATGTTTCATCATATTGAATCATCTTCTAGTTCACAGTGAAAGAATTAGCATAAACTATTTGTCTGAAAGACATGGAAAGTCTTGTTTAAAGGGAGAAATAACCAACTGCAAGGGTCAAAATCATTTATCAAGTGCATTCAACAAATATTAAAATACAGCACAGGAAGACAAAGAATACAGTCCTCTCTATCCTTTACACACTTATGACATCCCATAAATATAGCTCTATTTTTTCTGAAGCTGTTGGTGGACTTGCATCATGCAGACTAAAAATCTTAGAATTTTCTTTTTTTTTGGATGGAGAATACTTTAAAAGAGCAAGATGTGGTAAAACATCCCCGACAGAATACAAGAACGTGTGTTGAATTAATAATGACCACTGACAGAGTTCAAATCTGTATCACTGTCGTTTAAAGCACACTTCATGTTGTCTGTTCATCTGCTAGAATAAATTTTTTCATTGATTATTTGGGCCATTTTTTTTAACCAAATATTGATAAGCAATTATTGTGATTAATTAAATGAGTAACACACTGACAGCTATAACGTTTGCTCAATATATAATTACATATACCACTTATCCACTGGTAAAACAATCACTGAACATGATTTACAATTGATCTAACATACAGTGTTCACTTTTTTGGAGATCGATAAAGTAAACAAAGTAAACAAATCAGACAAACAAACAATCATATTTTATCATTTGCCACCAAACTCTGAACTGGATATGGTGTTCTGGAAGCTAACGACTTGCTAGAACACCTATAAAACTGTTATCTTCAATCCAAGACACCCTAACAATCCACCCAGGGCACCCTAGAATCCAGCAATTTTCCACAAAGAGCATCCTAAAAACCCAGCTATCTTCTACCCTAAATATCCAACAGTCTTCTCTGAGCATCCTAAAATTCCAACCAGAGCACCCTAGAATCCAGCAATCTTCCACACCGAGCACCCTAAAAATCCAGTTATCTTCCACCCTAAATATCCAACTATCTTCTACCCAAAGCATCATAACATTGCAGCCAGAACACCCTAGACACCAGAAGCCCTAAATATCTGTATGTTTCAACCAGAACACTCTTAAAAAAGTAATCTTTTACCTAGAGCACCCTAAAATCCAGCAATCTTCCACCTGCAGCACCCTAAAAATCCAGCTATCTTTAACTCAGAGCCTAATTCCTACCAGAGCACACTAGAAACTACTCAGAACAACATAAAAACAGTGATCTTCTACCCAGAGCACCCTTAAAATCCAGAAATCTTTAACCGAACATAATTCCTGTCAGAGCACTCTAGAAACGACTCAGTCAGAACACAATAAAAAACCAATGATGTTCCACCCAGAGCACCCTAAAAATCCAGTAATCTTCCACCCAGAGCACCCTAAAAATCCAGTAATCTTCCACCCAGAGCACCCTAAAAATCCAGTTAACCGAACATAATTTCTGCCAGAGCACCCTAGAAACTACTCAGTCAGAACACACTAAAAGCCAATGATTGTCTACCCAGAGCAACTTAAAATCCAGTAATCTTCCAGAGCACCCTAAAAGTCCAACTACCTTTAAGCCAGAGCCTAATTCCTACCGGAACACCACAGAATCTACTCAGAACACCCTAAAATCTATCCATATTTCACATTGAGCACCCTAAAGATCAAGCTATGTTCCGCCCAGAGCACCCTAAAAATCCAGAGCCTAATTCCCACCAGAGCACCACAGAAACTACTCAGAACACCCTAAAATCCATCCATATTTCACATAGAGCACTCTAAAGATTGAGCTATGTTCCACCCAGAGCACCCTAGAAACCAGTAACTTCCAAACTTCCAGCCAGAGCACCCTAGAAACCACTGTGAACACCCTAAAAAAGCTACATTCCTAAACTCTATTCCACCCAGAATAGCCCAAAAATGCTATCTTTAGCCAATATGTATCATAAACTACTGAGAACATCCTAAAAACTTGATTTTCCCACCCAGAAAACCCTAAAACAACTCTTATGACCATCCTAAAACCTTTAAATCTTTCAACCAGAGCCTAATTGCTGCCAGAGCACCCTAGAAACTACTCTGAACACCCTAAAACCATTTATCTTCTACCAGAGCACCCTAAAAATGCAACAATCTTCCACCCAAAGCAATCTAAAAATCCAGTTATCTTTAACCGGACATAATTCTAGCCAGAGCACCCTAGAAGATACTCAGTCAGAACATCCTAAAAACCAATGATCGTCTACCCAGAGCACCCTAAAAATCCAGCTACAGTATCTTCCACCCAGAGCCACCTAGAAACCAGTGAACTTTCAAACTTCCAACCAGAGCACTTTAGAAATCACTGTGAACACCCTAAAAAAGCTATTTTCATATACACCTAAAATATTCTAAAAATCATTCATATTCTACCTAAAAATCTTTAGCCAATATGCCTCAGAAACTATTGAGAACCCAGAAAATCCTACAAACCAACTCTCCTCCACTCTGTAAAATCAATCTATCTCCCACCAGAACACTCTGGTATAAACCCATATCTTTAGTATTATGGTATTTACTTGGTACTGTATATCAAGGCGTTTTCAAAAAAAATGTTATTACTCAAGTCTCCGTGTTGATGGGGAGTAAAGCGATAGGAAACATCGAGAAATCTCAGAGATTGAATTGTGATCCAGTAATCTTCCAGAGCACCCTAAAAATCCATCTCTAACCCAGAGCCTAATTCCTACCAGAGCACCGTAGAAAAAATACTCAGAACACCATAAAGTGATTTTCTACCCAGAACACCCTAAAACTCCAGCAATCTTCCACCCAGCGCACCCTAAAAATACAGCTACCATTAACCCAGAGCCTAATTACTACCGGAACACCCTAAAACTAGTCCTAAAAAGTCCAGAAATCTTTCATCCTAAATCTTCCAGAGGACCCTATAAATCCAGTTACCTTTAACCCTGAGCCTAATTGCTACCGGAACACCCTATAAACTAGTGATATTCTACCTAGGGCACCCTAAAATCCAGTAATCTTCCACCCAGAACACCCTAAAAATCCAGCTAAATTTCAACCAGAGCCTAATTCCCACCAGAACACCACAGAATCTACTCAGAACACCCCAAAATCCATCTATATTTCACATAGAGCACCATAAAGATCCAGCTATCTTCCACCCAGAGAACCCTAAAAATCCAGCTTTCTTTAACTAGAGCACCCCAGATAGTATTAAGAACACCCTAAAACTAGCGATCTTCTACATAGAGCACCCTAAAATCCAGTAATATTCCACCCGGAACACCCTAAAAATCCATCTATATTTCAACATCAGCCTAATTCCCACGAGAGCACCCTAGAAACTAGTCAGACGTTCCTAAAACTAGGGATCTTTTATCTAGAGCAACCTAAAATCCAGTAATCTTCCACCAAAAACACCCTAAAAATCCATCTATTTTCAACAAGTTTTCAATTTTCAAAATTGCCACTAGAGCACCCCAGAAACTACTTAGAACACCTTAAAAACTAGTGATCTTTTACCTAGACCACCCTAAAATCCATCTATATTTCAACCAGAGCCTAATTCCCACTTGAGCACCCTATGAACTACTCAGAACACCCTAAAAAACAGTAATCTTCCACCCAGAGCCACCTGGAAACCAATGAACTTCCAAACTTTCAGCCAAGGGACCTTAGATATTACTGTGAACACCCGAAAAATCTATATTCCTATACATCTAAAAATCCAGAGCACCCTAAAACAACTTCTTTTGACCCAGAAAACCCTACAAACCAGCTTACTTCCACTCAGAACACAGTAAAACCCATTTATCTCCCACCAGAACACCCTGCTAAACACCCATAGCTTTAGTATTAAGGTATTTACATGGTATATCAAGGCATTTTCAAAAGAATGTCGTTACTCTAGTCTCTGTGTTGATGGGGAAACAGCGAGAAATATCAGAGATTGATTTTTAAATGAGAGTGAGAGAAAGCGAGCATGAGATTCAAAGTCTCTCTAAAGACTTATTATTACATTACAGCCAAGAAAATGAAGAAAGTTGAGAGAGCGGAGTTTGGAGTAGGCAGCAGTTCTGCTGTTTTCATCTCCTGAAATAAAGTGTCGGGGAGGTTGAGGAGATCTGCGCCGAGCTGAAATCAAATGCAGATTGCTTAATTACTTCAAGTTCAGAGCATGTCTGGCTCTCATTAATAGTAATATGCGACTGTGCTCCTTCATCCATAATGTCATTAACGGCTTTTATTGCTTATATTTAATTTCACTTGAGGTTATCAAGCCCCTGTTGGTTTTAAAACCGTCTCCAGCAGCAGCTTTAATACTCTCCAAGTGTGCGTTAGGATATAATATGTATTTACTCATCTGCCGGCCACTGAATTAGGCACACCGCTCATTAGTGCAAATATCTAATCAGCAAATCACACGTATAGAATGACTCTTATTATATTAGTATGTATTTAGGGCATGTAGATGTGCTCAAGACTACCTGCTGACGTTATAAATGTTAAACTGGGGCCTCAGTATCACCACATGAACAAAAAAACGCAACTTTTTCTAAGTGGTTTGACTGTTTGTCCACAAGTTTCAGGTGACTGAAGTTGAAACTTTCTGGAAACTCCAGCCACTAAAACCATAGTTTTGCCTCATGATGTCAGTGTGTGCACTGGTTTCTCCTTTCTGATTGGCCAACACCGCATTATACTAATGCGCATCTAATTTATCTGGATCTAATTTGTCTAATTTAGATGTCACTTACTCTAGTTTACCCGTGGGATGTTTTTCATCTCACATGAGTTTATTCTGGTGGCACAGTGGTTAGCACTGTCACCTCACAGCAAGAAGGTCGCTGATTCGAGCCCCAGCTGAGGCATTCCTATGTGGAGTTTGCATGTTCTCCCCAAGTTCAACCAGCCAGAACACCCAAAACACCCTAGAACACCATGGCAACCATATAGAACACCCCAGTAAATACCCAGAGCACCCTAGCAACCACATACAATAGCTATCTTTTACAACACCCTAGCGACCATCTAGAACTTTATAATAAACTCCCAGAACATCATATCAACCCTATACTTGTAGAACACCCCAGTAAAAACCCAGTGCACCCTAGTAACCACCTACACTAGCATTCATTTATAATACCCTAGAAACCTTCTTGAATACCATAGGAATCACTTAAAACACCCTAGCAACCACCCTGAACACCTTAGCAACCATATAGAACACCCTAGCAACCACCTACAATAGCTATCATTCATAACACCCTAGCAACTATCTAGAACTCTCTACCATACACCCAGAACACCATAGCAACCGTACAGAACACCTCAGTAAACACCCAAAGCACCCTAGTAACCACATACAGTAGCTATTATCCACAATACCCTAGAAAACACTTTGAATACCATAGGAACAACCTAGCAACAAGCCAGAACACCCAAATACACACCCCAAACACTCTAGAACATCATGGCAATCATATAGAACACCTCAGTAAATACCCAGAGCACCTTCGCAACAACATACAATAGCCATCTTTCATAACACCCTAGCAACTATCTAGCACTCTCCAATAAAAACCCAGAACATTAGAAACCATATAGAACACCTCAGTAAATACCAAGAGCACCCTAGTAACCACATACACTAGCTATTATGCATACCAAGAAAACATCTTGAATACACCAGGAATCACCTAGAACACCGTAGCAACCACCAAAAACACCTTAGCAATCATATGGAACATCTAGAACACCCTAGCAACCACCCAGAACACCTTAGCAACCATATAGAACACCCTAGTAACCACCTACAATGGCTATCATTCATAACACCCTATCAACCATCTACAACTCTCTAGCAAACACCCTGAAAACAACCTATAGCAACACCCGCCCACCCTCCAAAGTAAAATTCCTTTGTATCTGTGAATTATAATCTGCATGCGCCACTTCAGCAAATCTAAAAAATTTCAGAGCATCATTACGCAGAGGCAGACAGTGAAGCTGTACTTCATAGCCAAGCGAGGGTATTATTACAGACAAGAGGGATTTGCTTGATTAACGGGCAGCTCTGATAAGAGACTATCTCTATACAGCGAGTTACAGACTATTAGTCAGAGAGATCCGGTGACTTTCACCCAAAGGGAGTCGCGCTGTTAATCAAAGCAGACTCTCCCTCTATTTCTCTCGGTGAAAAAAGCTTTTCAAACACCCTCTGGAAAATTACAGTCCTCTCCCGGATATCTCAGCAATAATGTCCAAACACTCCACCTCGCCGACAACAAGCAACAGAATGAGGCTGCTGCATGAACGCACTGTATATTAGAGAACGCAACACCTGCACTCGCAGCCTTATGGAATCAGATATCTTCAGGTACTATTTGATTTGAGTTTAATTTGTCACTGGCAGAAAACAATCTCTAGTCCAATATAACATACTGTACAGATGTTTGTAGGAGGTCGTGTGCCAGCATAACAATCATTTCATGCGCTCACCTGTATTGTTTACGTGTGTCGTAGCGGCCTGCGTTGGTTTCTCGGATCTTCGTCGCCAGGACTCGTACAATGTTTACAAACAGAAAGAAATTCAACTGCAAGGAAGATTGGACAAACAAAACGTGTTTAATTCACAGTTGGACTGTTCAAAATTTAAGATGTACAGAGGAATTCAAATCTCTCTATCTCTATATATGTATGTATGTGTATATAACATATTATAATATTATAATATATATTATATATACAGATAACATTATATAGTTAAAATATATAAACATATAGTATATACATTTTCATTTATTATATTTAATATTATATTGTATTGCATTTACTCATATTTAATATTTACAAATGTTTGTATAAAAGTATAGTATAAGTATAAATGTGTGATAAAATATAAAAAATAAGTAAGGAGATTTTTCAGATGAATCAAATAATGCAGAAAACCTATTAGAGCCCGCATCGACCCAAGATTCTCAGAGAAATCAGTCAAGTTTGGTGAAGGAAAAATCATGGTTTGAGGTTGTTAGCGTGTTGTTAGTGTGAGTTATCGTGGGTTAACTTGTTGTTAGCATGTTGTTAGCATGTTGTTAGCATGAGTCAGTGTGTTGTTATCATGAATTAGTGTGTTTTTAATGTGTAGTTAGCGTGTTAGTGTAAGTTAGCATGTTGTCAGTGTGTTGTTAGCCTGTTGATAGCATGAATTAGCATGTTTTTAACGTGTTGTTACCATGTTGTTAAGGTGAGTTTGCATGAGTTGGCTTGTTGTTAGCATGTTGTTAACATGTTGTTATCGTTAGTTAGCATGAGTTAGCTTGTGAGCATGTTAACATGTTGTTAGCATGAGTTCGCATTTTGTTAGCGTGAATTTGCATGTTTTAACATGTTAGCATGAGTTAGCATGTTGTTAGTGTAAGTTAGCATGTTGTTAGTGTGAGTTAACATGTTGTTAGCGTGTTGTAAGCGTGAATTAGTATGAGTTAGCTTGTTGTTAGCATGTTGTTAGCGTGAATTAGCATGAGTTACCATGTTAGCCTGCTGATTGCATGTTGTTAACGTGAATTAGCATGAGTTAGCATGTTGTTAGCTTGCTGATAACATGTTTTTGACATAAGTTACCAGGTTGTTTGCATGAGTTGTCATGTTGTTAGCATGGTTAACTTGTTTTCTTAGCATGAGTTAGCCTGTTGTTAACATTAGTTAGCGTGATTTTAACATGTTGTTAGCGTGAGTTAGCATTTGTTACCATGTTGTTAACATGTTGTTAGGGTGAATTAACATGTTGTTAGCATAGGTTAGCATGTTGTTAGCATGTTGTTAGTGTGAACTCTGGGAGCTTTCTTTGCCATTCCAGATGACTTTATTAATAAGTTGAGTCATTGCAGAGATTATATATATATATATATATATATATATATATATATATATATATATATATATATATATATATATATATATATATATATATATATTCTATACTGTACATCATTTCTGTTAAGAAAATCAAGACTTTTGTCTAAGCAAAGTCAGACCTTACTGTCATAATTAAATAAGTAAAAATCAAGACATGATCATATTTTATTTTGGTATAATAAGTGTAATCTAGAGGCCTTTGCCTTTCATATAAGCCACTTCTGATACCAAATGATCAAGTAGAAATAAATACAATAAAATAAATTAATAATTACACTATACATTCTATAAATAAGTGATATTTTATCCATTATTTCTAATTCCAGCTTTAGTTTGATCGATTCCCGCAAGAAAAAGTGTGATCATTTTATTTCTTTGTCTGAATTGGCAGCACAACAGGTAATTTTGTTCCAGAAGCGATTAAAATATCCTCTCCACTCCAGAATGCCATTAAACACAACATGTCCTCTCCCGAAAAATGTTGGAGTTCATGATGTGGCAGAAATGTTCATTATTCTTCAGAAATGAGAGACAGATTGACTAGAGAGAAAGGTTTTAAAGTTCCTTAAATTAACTACTTTAAAAAAGCTCCGTTGAGGAATTACTCCGCCAAAGCGTGACGAGCTCCCGATGTCGCTGAGCCGTAAACGTTTTCAACAGGTTTCAAACCGTTTCTCTCATTCGGCTTTACCTATTTCGTATGCTGTAATCACTACACCATAGAAATTGTTAGTTGTGATGAGCGCTTGTGCGCGGATTCATCCATGTGTGTTAAGTCCTAATTTATATGTTTTGTTGACAGGCAGCAGCGAACACGAAAATACATTTGCATTCTGTCGCATAATTACAGCTCTCCTGGCGTTCAGACGTTCTCCATTACTGCGCTTACGCTCGGCAAAGCCAATAATTAACGGCATAATGTCTCCGTCTGCCCATCCAGAAGATAAATATATGCATGCAACCGCTAACTGGTCAATCACATTCAGTCACAGCACGTCAACAAAACGACAGCGCGCCGCAATCCAGATCGACCTTTTGACATGCTGGATTACAGGATTTTGAGGCTTTCGTTTAGAGCGTAGGACGTTGGGGTTGAATTCAGGGTTAATGGGAAGACAGCTGCATCTCTTAACAACTGCTTTGATGGCACTTTTGGCATTGCAGTGCAATCTGGCTCCCTCTGAGGCAGGTCTGACAACTGTTGGATGGATTATTATGTAAAATTTAATTAACCTAAAATTGAGTATTTTGTTTTAAAGTTGGGGCGACACGGTGGCTCAGTGGTTAGCATTGTCGTCTCACAGCAAGAAGATTTCTGGTTCGAGTTCCAGCTGGACCAGTGGGCATTTCTGTGTGGAGTTTACATGTTCTCCCCCTGTTCCCATGGACTTCCTCCGGTTTCCCCCACAGTCCAAAGACGTGCTATAGAGGTGAATTGAATTAAGTAAAACTGGCCGTTGTGAGTATGTGTGTGAATGAGTGTATGGCTACTTTCCAGTACCGGGTTGTGGCTGGAAGAGCATCCGCTGCATAAAATATATGCTGGAATAGTTGGTGATTCATTCCACAGTGGCAGTGATAAATGAGGGACTAAGCAAAGGAAAAGGAATGAATGTTTTATTGAACACTAGAATAAAAAGAGATAAGCATAAAATATTATGACTCCGTTAACATTTATAACTGTTAAAATGACTGATATGAATTTCTGATTTAATCTAAGCATTTTCTGCTGTGTAAAACATATGTTGGAATAGTTGACGGTTCATTCCGCTGTGGTGACTTTCAAAGTTCTCACTTGTTTGTGGTCCCATTTAAAACGTATTGTTTTTTTTTAACTCATCCCTTTGAAATTGTCTTGAAAAAAAGAATTTGTAACGTTTTGTTTTGACTTTTCTATTTGAATTTTTTATTTTGTTGACTTAATTTTGTGCCTAGCAATTCTGAATTGTGTGATGTAAATTTAATTCTGAGTTTCAAAACTGTGACTTCATTTTTCAGAATTGTGCGAGTTTATTTTCTCTCGCTCTAATCTTGTCATTTCGAGCTTATATCTCGCCATGTTGTTTACATCTAGCAATTTTGACCATTTCTCGCAACTCTGATTTTACGTCATCTGACATCACAATTACGAGTTCGCATCTTATGATTTTAAATATACACCATATCTCGCAATTTAAACGTCTCACAATTTGAGCTTTCTTGCAATTCTGAGTTTCTATCTCGCATTACTGAGCTTAAATCTGTCAATTTTGGATTAATAACTCTTTTAAATTTTGAATATTATTTGCAATTCAGAGCTTACATCTCACCATTTTGATTTAACATCTTACAATTTTGAATATAATTTGCAACTTTGACTTTACGTCTCACAATTTCGATTATTTCCTGCAATTCAGATTTCACAATTCCTTGCATCTTATTGTTTGATTTTACATTTTGCAATTCTGAGTGATTAAATATCACATAATTATTAATATACATCTTAGTTTATTTCTCCAAATTCTAAGTACATATCCCACAACTGAATTAAAATCTCGCAATTTTGACTTTCTTGAATTTGTGAGTTTATTTCCCCGTTGCTGAGTTTAAAGCAGCCAATTTTAGCATCATTTAGCAGACGCTTCTGTCCAAAGCGACTTACAATTGAGGAAGCAATCAGGAACTGATTGTGTTGAGTTAGGAAGGGAAGTTTTTTTTTGTTTTGTTTTTTAGAGAGAAAAGAGTGTTTCTACAGGTGGTTTGTCAAGCCCACTCACCTGTGTGAAGCACAGCATAAATACGCAATGTTTTTTTTAGGAGATGTTGAGTGATTGTAGGAAAGTGTTTGGTGCAAATGTGCAAAACTAGTGCAAGTGTGAGTTAAAATGATAGAGAGATAAACAAGTGTGATTTCTACAGGTGGTTTGTCAAACCCACTCACCTGTGTGAGGCACACTCAGAGTTGCAAATTGTCGTGTGGTGTGATGGGGAGAAGAAGAGGGTGCCCTGGTTATTGAATTATCATCTCACAATTTTGACTATTTTTTACTATTCTGAGTTTAAATTTCACAATTTTGATGATCTCTTTTTTAATTTAGACTTCGAAATCCTGAGTTTCCAACTCATATTTTGAGTTTTCATTTCAATTTCACATACACATGTCATTCTAATTTTATATCTCGCAATTTCGAATTAACATCTTACAATTTTGACGATTTCTTGCAATGTACACTTTACGTTTCGTTATTTGAGATTTATTTGCAATTCTGAGTATAAATGACAATTTTTGAAGTATACATCTTGTAATTCTGAGTTTATTTCTCGCAATTTTAAGTGCATATCTCGCAATTGTGACTTAACATCTCTTAATCTTGACTTTTTTTCTATTTTTTGTTTATATCTCTCATCACTGAGTTTATCTCTGGCCATTTTGAAAAAAACCACTGGCAATATTGACAATTTCTTGCGATTCCTTGCAATTTTACAATTCCTTGCAAGTTTAAATTTCACAAAAATCGCTTTATTTCTGCACTTGCAACTTCAAAAAACGGTCAATAAAATGACAGTGAATACAATCCAGATCAAACCTTTTCTGACCTTTTTCTCAAAACTTTGACTTAATTGCTCAGACCTGCCTGTTTACTTTATCTCTGTGACAGTCATGAGTTCATTTCTTGCCATTCTATATTTAGATCTTATTTTGAGTTAACATTTCTAGTAACTTTGAGTTTGTAACAGTTTACATCCCACAAATCTAACTTTCCTATAGCAATTCTGACTTTTTTCTCTTATCTGCTAATGCACAGGCACTTTTGACTTATTTCTGGGAATGCTGCGTTTGTATCCCACAGGTCAGACTGTTTTGTTTTTGCTTAAAAAAAATGTAAATACGAATCTAAAATTACAAAACTGAAAATGAATCCATGATATCAATACAGTAGTATTTAAAAATCACACTGATTTAGTGAATGTGTCCAACAAATAGTTCCTCACCCCAATTGCTGTCAGTATAGGAACTTGGTAAATCCATTTAATATTGCCCGCACTCAACTCCCAACACCTTAGGAAGCAAGACAGAAATATCCCTTTATTAATTTATATATATAAACAGATTGTTTGTCAGTGTGTGTTTTGGGCTTTTTCTGAGAAGTCTGGATATGATACAGAAAGCCCACCTTACATCCGCCAGCGTTGCCCTGACGACAGCCCAGGTCGACACGAAGAGAGCGGGCACACCTGCGGTCGCACAAATGAGAAAATGACAAGATTTATCAACTGTAATTCAGCATTGGCGCACAGAGGCATGCACAACACTTGTCATAAACACACCGGAAAAACACAACTATAAATTGCTTTTACTTGGAGCCAAGCAGATTCTATAAGACGAAAGCCTCCTGAACGTCTCCTTGACCCTCCGGAGATCAAACCAAATGTCAAGTATATAGTTTATTCAGATTTATAGGTTTCCAGAACGCGCCCCTCACTTGGTCAAAAATCAAACAAACAAACCTAAATAAATAAATAAATAGCACTGCCTATTTACATTTTTTGGTCGAGCCCCCTAAATGTCACCTTGACAATCCAAATATTAAATCAAAAATGTCGAGTATGTTGTTTTTGCAGATATACAGATTTCCAGAACACGCCCTCACCTGCTATTGGTCTAAAAGCACATAGCCCCGCCCCTAATTCACACTATTGGAACAAGTTCAATTCAATTCAATTCACCTTTATTTGTATAGCTCTTTTACAATGTAGATTGTGTCAAAGCAGCTTCACATAAAAGATCATAGTAAATAGAAACAGTGTCAGTTCAATTTTCAGAGTTAAGTTCAGTTCAGTTTAGCTCAGTTCAGTGTGGTTTAATAGTCACTACTGAGAGTCCAAACAAGCCTCCCAAACTTTACCTCAACCCTCCAAATGACAGTTAAAATTTGAAGTTTTCCACAGATGTATAGGTTTCCAGAACACCCCTCTCACTTGCTACTGGTAAAAATTTTAAATAAAAAAATAACAAAAATAGCACTTCCCCAAATCCACTTGCTATTGGTCCAAAAAACATATAGCCAAACACTAAACTAATGGCAGAGCCCCCTTAATGTCTCATTGACAGTTCAAAAGAATAAACCAAATATCAAGTATGTTGTTTCTGCAGATATAGCGATTTCCAGAATACGCCCACTCAATTGCAATTCGTTAAAAAACATATACTGTAGCCCCACCCCAAATTTACACCATTGCCTCCTAATATATATATATATATATATATATATATATATATATATATATATATATATATATATATATATATATATATATATATATATATATACACAGTTGACGTTAGAATTATTAGCCCCCCTTTGAATTTTATTTTCTTTTTAAAATATTTCCCAAATGATGTTTAACAGAGCAAGGAAATTTTCACAGTATGTCTGATAATATTTTTTGTTCTGGAGAAAGACTTATTTGTTTTATTTCGGCCAGAATAAAAGCATTTTTCATTTTTTATTAAACATTTTAAGGTCAAAATTATTAGCCCCTTTGAGCTATTTTTTTCCAGATTATTTTATTTATTTATTTATTTATTTATTTTTGTTATACAATAACTTGCCTAATAACCCTAACCTGCCTAGTTAACTTTATTAACCTAGTTAAGCCTTTAAATGTCACTTTAAGCTGTATAGAAGTGTCTTGAAAAATATCTAGTCTAATATTATTTACTGTCATCATGGCAAAGATAAAAGAAATAATTTATTAGAGATGAGTTATTAAAACTATTATCTTTAGAAATTCTCTCCATTAAAAAGAAATTGGGGAAAAAAATGGGGGGCTAATAATTCTGACTTCAACTAAAAGTGTAACTTTTAAAGTATAAATAGCGCTTCACTTTTTCTACATTTTTTATGCTACAGCCTTATTCTAAAATTGATTAAATTCATTAATTTCCTCAAAATTCTACACACAATATGCCATAATGACAATGTGAAAAAACAGTTTTTAAAATTGTTGCAAATTTATACAAAATAAAACAGAAAAATCACATGTACATCAGTATTCACAGCCTTTGCTCAATACTTTGTTGACCTTTGGCAGCAATTACAGCCTCAAGTCTTATTGAATATGATGCCACAAGCTTGGCACACCTGTCTTTGGGAATTTTTGCCCATTCCTCTTTGCAGCACCGCTCAAGCTCTATCAGGTTGGATGGGAAGTGACGGCGTACAGCCATTTTCAGATCTCAACAGAGATGTTCAATCGGTCTGGGTTCCGGCTGGGCCACTCAAGGACATTCACAGAGTTGTTGTGAAGCCACACCATTCGATATTTTGGCGGTGTGCTTTGGGACATTGTACTGCTGGAAAATGAACCGTCACCCCAGTCTGAGGTCAAGAGCTCTGAAGCAGGTTTTCATTCAGGATGTCTCTGTACATTGCTGCATTTTTCTTTCCCTCTATCCTGACTAGTCTTCCAGTTCGTGCTGCTGATCACCTCCCTGACTAAGGCCCTTCTCCCCTGATCACTGAGCTTAGATGGCCGGCCAGCTCTAGGAAGAATCTTGATGGTTCCAAACATCTCCCACTTACGAATGATGGAGGCCACTGTGCTCATTGGAGCTTTCAGAGCAGCAGAAATTTTTCTGTAACCTTCCCCAGCCTTGTGCCTCGAGACAATCTTGTCTCGGATGTCCACAGATAATTCCTTTGTCTTCATGCTTGGTTTGTGCTTTGACATGCACTGTCAACTCTGGGACCTTATATAGACAGGTGTATGACATTTCAAATCAAGTCTAATCAACTGAATTTAGCACAGGTGAACTCCAATTAAGCTGCTGAAACATCTCAACGATCAGTGGTAACAGAATGTGCCTGAGATCAATTTAGAGCTTCACAGCAAAGGTCGTGAATACTGATGTACATGTGATTTTTCAGGTTTTTTTATTTTGAATAAATTTGCAACAATTTCAAAAAATCTTTTTTTCACATTGTCATTTGGGGGTATTGTGTGTAGAATTTAGAGGAAATAAATTAATTTAATCCATTCTGGAATAAGGCTGTAACATAAAATGTGGAAAATGTGGAAAAACTGAAGCACTATGAATACTTTCTAGATGCATTGCAAATATAAATACAAAGAGAATGAGAGAGAGAAAAGAGGGATCTGCAAAAATTGAAAAGTCTACTTCAAGCAGTTATTATCGGTTCATCCACATCCAGAACTGTAAATATAAATATATTTTAAAAATTATTTAATATTACATAATTTCTTCATAGTATTTTGAAACTGAAAACAACTTTCCTACATTAACAGCCTGGCTATTAAAAAAACATGCTGAGAGTAAAAGACCCAGTGGGCATTGATGTATGATGAAGCATCTTCCTAAATACAGAGTTTATTAATTATGAAGAAGCCGAAAGCAGACCTCAGCAAACATGCCGCAGCCATATCTTTTTGATCTGGTGTCTCGGAGTGCTCGAATATGAAAATTTAACCCTCATTAGGTGTTTACTCTACCGCTCACACATCGAATGCCGGGATCATGAATTATTCATCATCTATTATCAAGACACATTAATGTGTTCGGAACATCCATGTGTTTCTTACTGGACGTGGACCCTGTGTCACTGTTGGTTTGTTTAACTTAAAACCAACATGTGTGGGTTTCTCTGTCACTGGGATTTTAACAAAGTGTCCAAGAACGCAGCAACCTTCCCAGAAGTATTTGCACTTCAAAGATATCTGCCCGGCTTGCCTCTGGAGTATTTTGCATCAAACTTAATGTATGAATAAATCTGGCTTTAAGTAAGTGTTTGCCGCCTCAAAGCACAGCAGAATGCTTCCACTGCCATTCCTATGAGCAGATATAACAAAAGCCGTCATAACAAGCTGTACAATTGTTGAGGTTACATCTCTACAGGACGAATCAATAATGTTTAGAAACAAAAATCGCGACAACATGCGCTCTTACCCCATCCTATGAGGGTGAAACCCCAGAGATATTTGGAGTCGGAGAAGAACGCCATGAAGATGAGGCTGTGAAGGTACAGGCCCTCCACTAGAATCCAGTAGTAGTTCGTCGCCAGGAAATAAATGAAGAACAGGACTGTGATCTTGCAGCCAAACTGAAAATACAAACAGCCAATCAGGATCCTCTAACCATTTGAATTCAGCCAATTAGAGGACAACTGTTTATTCTTATTCTTTTAAGTCGAAGACTGCATCCGAAATCACTTACTACTCCAGTATGTACTACATTTGAATTTGAACTACACGACGTAGTACGTAAAAGTACGTTCTATATAGTGTGAAGGCGAGTATGAACGAAATTCGGACATTCTACATCTGCCATTTCTCATAATCACATGACCTACCCTCGTCAGTTGCCTCACTTCACTCCCATTCATGAATTCTCTCCCATGGCATCATGGGATAGCATAACGGCCATTGGATGCACACTTCAGAATCATGGAAGTAGTAGGTCATCATGGTACTTCTTACATACAGTTTTTCGAATACTATGAATTCGAACATACTACTCGGCTTGCATACTGTTTTTAGCAAACTATATAGTATGGAAGTATGCGATTTCGGATGCAGCCATACTGATTGTATTAATTAGATAAGTGTGCATAATGACTCCATATGTGCATATCAGAGAATTGGACACTTGCAATTCACCTACTTATATTACATCCGAAAAGTATGTACTTTTTTAAAAGTGTAACAAAGAAGTAAGCAAGCTTTGGGACGTGCTGCTTCCTCATTAATAGACCGCTCTGTTACATGTCCTGTCAATCATCTTGTCATGACATTTTTCATATTTAATTTCCTACCATATTTGAAACTCAGAAGCAGGTTATTCTGCCCTCGGTGAATCTTTCATGCAGAGAAATCTCCTTAGGTGTTATGCATTCTGAATTTAACAACCAAACTTGTTTATAAAAGCTTACATTGTTGTTATAAGGTCAAAAATGTCAAATATTTTCATTAGATAAGATATTAATACATCTTCACCAAAACCTCTCTACTTAACCATTTGCCTCATGCATCCACCCTGTTTATAGTTTATTTCCTATTTTTACATGTATTTGTAGCTCTATCCAAATTCATGTTAAAAGAACAAGTTGTTAGTGGTTAGATTAACCACGAATCTGCACTTTGAATTTATACCAGAAACAGTAGGCCATCTTTGAAATGCTTATTTCAACATATTAAGATTTGGGACACATTAATTGTATTTTTGAATACTATTTAGGGCAAATAGTACAGTGTGTGAATTAGAATACAGCATTTAGATTTTTTCGATTATGGGGCGTGACCTTAAAAGCATTGAAAAATTCATAGTGCAAAGAGATCAGATTGTTGATATAGTTGCTAAGTAATGTTAAGTTGCAGTAATGTTAGCAAAAGGTGGCCGAAACTTCGCAAGCAGAAAAAAACATTTCATATTTTTGACAATTTTGCAATATTCGAATTTAGTAAAAATAGCATAAAAAAAAAACAATCCGCCAAAATAACGATTATTTTATAAAAATAATACGATAAAAATGATCTTGATCAATTTGAAAAAATCCAGTCATGGCCAAATATAAAAATATATACATCTGAGAGCACAACTTAAATCAGTGAACAAATTAGTAAATTAGGGTGATAAGGTACTAAAACGAGAGAACAAATGACTAAATTGTGTTGATGAATTACTAAAATGAAAGAACAAATTGTTAATTCGTGGCAACAATATAAGCAAAATAAGTAAACAAATGACTAAACTGTGGGGATGATTTACTAAAACAAGAAAACAAATTGTTAATTTGTTGCCACAATTTAAATGAAACGAGTAAACAAATGACTAAATTTTAGTGATGATTTACTAAAACAAGAAAACAAATTGTTTATTCATGGCCACAATTAAAACAAAACGTGTAAACAAGTGATTAAATTGTGGTGACTAATTATTTAAAATGAAAGAACAAATTCAGTCCATGTATCATCCGCTCATTCGATTATTCCATTTATTTGGAAAACGAAACATATATAGGTGTATATGTACGTGTTTTAATTATGTGTTGATAAGCGAAGTTTGATTTAAATGCTACACAGCGCCTCATAGCTATTGACCAATCAACAAAAAAGGGGCATCAAATGCACTGCTTTTTTGTGGTGTTAATTTTTTTATTAAACGAATAAACAAATAAATGCACAGTTTTGTGTTTGTTTTAATTCTCCATGTTGTGCCTACAGAATAAAGAGAAAAACTAAATACTGACTGTTTTTTTTTCGTTTTCCAGAATAAATGGAATAATCGAATGAATAGATGATACACGGACTTATTTGTTCAGCAAATTCTTAATCCGTTGCCACAATTTAAACGAAACGAGTAAACAAATTACTAAATTGTGGTGATGAATAACAAAAAATGAGAAAACAATTTGTTAATTCGTTGCCACAATTTAAATAAAAACAAGTATACAAATTGCAAACCTGTGGTGATAAATTACTAAAAATGAAAGAACAAATTGTTAATCCATTGCCACAATTTAAACGTAACAAGTAAACAAATCACTAAATTTGGGGGATAAATTATAAAAAAACAGGTAAACAAATTGCTAAACTGTGCTGACGAATTACTAAAAACAAGAAAACAAATTGTTAATTCTTTGCCATGCACTAAAAAAAGTGTTGCATGCAAAACTGTTGCAAACAATTTATTTGTGTTGAATTTAAACAAACAAATTAAATTGAGCAATGTTCAACTTAATTTGTTTAAATTCAGCCCAAATAAATTGTTTACAACCATTTAACGTAAAAAAAATTGAGTAAATCCAGGGAATCATCTTCGAATAATTTTTTTCAGTGTAATTTAAATAAACAAGTAAACAAATAGCAAACCTGTGGTGATGAATTACTAGAAATAAAAGAACAAATTCTTAATCCATTGCCACAATTTAAATAAAAAGAGTAAACAAATAGCGAAATTGTGGTGACGAGTTACAAAAAAACAAAAAAACGAACTGTTAAGTTGTTGCTACAACTTAAATAAACAAGTAAACAAATTGCTAAACTGTATTGACGAATTACTAAAAATTAAAGAGGAAATTCTTAATTCGTTGCCACATTTTAAACGAAATGAGTAAACAAATTACTAAACTATGGTGATGATTTACTAAAACGAAAGAACAAAATGTTTACTTTGTGGGCAAAATTTTGAAGAAACGAGGAAACAAATTACTAAACCGTGGTGATGAATTACTAAAACAAGAGACTAAATTGTAAATTCATGAGAAAAAACTCTTAATTTGTTGCCACAATTTAACTTAAGAGTGAATGAATTAGTTTTTTAGTCATTTTTTATTTATTTTGCTTACTATATATTATAAAACAGTAACGTTTTAAATAGCCATATATTAATAGATATTTTATACAATAGTTCTTAAAGTAATTAATATTTTGTGTAGATTTCAATTAAACATATCAAGATTTTTACAAAGAAATACGACTCAATTATCTGCGTAAATGAGGTGACAGAAATTCCCTTCATTCCCTGTGGCTGCACAGTATTTGCTCGTCTTAAAACACACAGATACTGCATTAATTCCACACATCATTTGCTCCTCATTAAGCTGCATTAGTGCTGAAAACCTCCTATGCACATAAGAAACATCCCAGGAGTGCTTTAACACAGCAGGAATTTTCTATTTAACAACATACAGGCAAAAAAAAACTGTCCCCCCCTAAACCAGCCCCAATGCGGAGAAAAGTTAACTTAATTTAAGTTAACTGAAGTTCATTAAAATCATTTTAGCCAAAACGAATGAATTCAGCTCAGCTTAAACCCGGCCTGGTTCATCAACGCTAGTGCACTCACATACTGAGTCTTGTCAAGAGGGGAAATGGAGACGGTGCTGATGTTGTCCATTAGCATGGTGTCGTACTCCTGCAGGACACCATTAGCGTACACCACTCTGTCCTTCACGAAGATGCTGACGGCGCGCAGCATGAACGACACAAACAGATGCATGTGGATGTAGTTTCTGGTGCAGTGGAGACGCCTGCGAGGGAAAAAAACCATTGGGAAATCTTAGCATTTTTGTCATTTCTGGAATATCGACATAAATGTCATTACCGACGCACCTAAAATAGTTAATAGTGTGGCGGAAATGACAGTGTGCAGCATGAACGACATAAACACATGCATGTGGATGTAGTTTCTGGTGCAGTGGAGACATATGCGAGGGAGAAAAAGGATTGAGAAATCTGTCATTTCCAGAATACTGACATAAATGTCATTACCGACGCATTTAAAATAGTTAATTGTGTGGCGAAAATTACAGCGCGTATCATGAACGACACAAACAGATGCATGTGGATGTAGTTTCTGGTGGAGTGGAGATGTCTGTGAGAAAAAAAATGATTGGGATATTTGAGCATTTTTGTAATTTCTGGAATACAGACATAAATGTCATTACCGACGCATCTAAAATAGTTAATTGTGTGGCGGAAATGACAGTGTGCAGCATGAACGACACATACAGATGCATGAGGGTGGAGTTTCTGGTGCAGTGGCGATGCCTGCAAAAGAAAAAAAAGGATTGGGAAATCTTAGCAATTTTGTAATTTCCAGAATACTGACATAAATGTCATTACTGACGCATCTAAAATAATCAATTGTGTGGCGGAAATGACAGCACACAGTATGAATGACACAAAAAGATGCATGTGGATGTAGTTCCTGGTGGAATGGAGACACCTTCGAGGAAAAAAGGATTGGGAAATCTTAGCATTTTTGTAATTTCTGGAATATTGACCTAAATGTCATTACTGACGCATCTAAAATAGTTAATTTTGTAGTGGAAATGACAACGCGTAGCATGAATGACCAAACAGATGTATGTGGATGTAGTTTGGAGTGGAGACACCTGTGAGAAAAAAAAATGACTGGGAAATCTTAGCATTTTTGTCATTTCCGGAATACTGAAATAAATGTCATTACTGACGCATCTAAAATAATGAATTGTGTGGCGGAAATGATGGTTATGGAAAGTGATTTAAAGCCTATCCAAATTGCACACAATGAACTGCATACCTTTTCGTACTTTTAACATGCTTTTATACCATTCTAATTGGAAATCCAGCTAAATCATTATAATATTCTTTTTATGAATGACATATTCAAAAAATTGTAAATGTCACTGCAATCAAAAGTCAAACTCACAAAAATCATTTAAATGAATTATTAAATTATTCATTTAAATTATTATTAAATGAATAACAAATATTGAAATATTTCATGTTTATTTATTTGGGTTTAATAAATAATTTATTATATCATATTTTAATGGTGTATTTAGGTCTATTCAGTGCTTAATTTGTGAACTGCGAGGTCCCGGAACAGATCGGGGTAACGGATCCGGAATGTTACTCGAGGATTTAGATGAAGATGAAAGTGAGCGAGGCGGGGGTGTCGCGGACGAACGTGAAGAGGGTTGGGGAGTCGCGGAAAAAAGTGAACAGCGGATGGGGAGGAGGGCGGTTGAGGAGGGGGATCGGTAAAATGAGGTGCCGGATCAGATTTCAGAGGTTCTGGATCTGGTGTGTTCCGGCACAAATTAAGCCCTGGGTCTATTATAATAAAATGCCATAAAAATTATAAAACTTTAGTTTTTGTTCATATTCTGTTAACATTTTCTCAATAGATTTTCATAGTTATATTTTAGATATAAAAATCTGTACTTTAAATTGAAGTTTAACTTTGGTTTTAGTTTTGCATACATTGAAAAATATCTATATTGTAACTATTGTATTTTAGGTTATTTTAGATTTTCTTTTGATTTCAAGAGTTCACACTTAGCTGATGATTCATCAATAGCTTGTTTGGCATGCTGTCCCGGGAGAGAGCCCCGAGCTCAAGGGATCCTCGAGCCCGGGGCTTCCTCCCGTTTGCAGAGCGAGAGGGGAGCCTGAGCTCGGTGGATCTCAGAACTCCCCGTCTGCAGTAGCTAAGGGAACACGTGAGGAAAAAGAAAGGGGGCTAGACAAATGTTTCATTGTTATGCATGATGTATATTTTTTGGATGGTGGGAGGAAACCGGAGAACCCGGGGAAAACCCACGCGGACACGGGGAGAACATACAAACTCCTCACAGAAACACCTACTGACCTGGCAGGACCAGGGTTGGCAGTGTTCTTGCTGTGGGGCTAACAGTGCTAACCACTGGGCCTCCGTGCCGCCCGATCTAAGGTGAAGGAGGAGAATGGGGAGGAAGGGGGGTTTCTTCCAAACGAAGATAAAGTGGACTGAAAACTGTGGTTATTTATAGTAGCTTATGGCTCATATGATTGGATGATACTGATTAGCTTAATACGAGACCGGCTGTGATAAATCATAAGCACGTGATCCTCTCGAAATTAGTTTATTAATAAACCTCACTTAAATGACAAATTATTTAAAAGTGTTATTTAAAATATAAAACAATATATATATTTTTAAATGTATTTACAATTTTATTTCTAGCTACAGTACATACTAATCCTGTTTGTTGTACAGTATGTGCATACACTGAAAAAAATATTTAGCTGCTTGTTCAAAGTACTTTTTTAAAATGAGCTGAAATACCATAATTTTAGCAATTTTGGGGGGAAAACTTAATTGTTTTATGTTCAATCCACATAGATTTGTTAAGTTAATAGATTTGTAATGAGTGAATTGTGTGGAACACTGCTTTTTTTTACAGTATATATATATATATATATATATATATATATATATATATATATATATATATATATATATATATATATATATATATATATATATATATATATATATATATATATATCCCATAGCTAATAAATCCCAAACCTCCAGTGGAGCCCTTTAATTAAAAGAAGCAATGTACAAGTAGTTCAGATGTAGCAGAAGCCCGCTGGAGAACTCTTTTGCTAAATTACCGTCTGAAGATCTTTGTAGATGAAGACCTGAGACTGTCTGAACAGCAGCCACTTATGCACAACTAGTTCAAAACATTTGCTTGCCGTGCAGCTTCATAATGAACACACAGACTTATTAGTGTTTTTAGAACATGCTCCATTACCGAAAGTATCCGATGATGAAAATGGCGACTAGTAGTGAGCTGAAGGACACTGCGTAGCCGACAGTGTACATGATGTGCAGTCGCTCGAAAAAGTCCCTCTGGAAAACACAACAGCGCTTCAGTCATCAAGTGAACTCAACCAACAAAACTTGTTGCCATAAACATTTGCAAAGACTTTTGACCTTTTAAACCAGTGGCGTTTCAATCTGTATAAGCTGCTTGAAGTGTTTTTAATGGGAGTTTTATATAAACATGCTGTCAATTTTGTCATACTGTTGGTCAAAATTAGTTTTTCTGACCAAAAAAGAGGCAATTTGCTGCGGTAGGGCCCAGCAGGCACACAACATCATAAGACGTTAATATTAGGTTCGATTTAAGTCATGACATCAGGTGATCAAAATTCAGTGTCTAACCAGTGTCAAAGGACAACGTTATTTTGATGTTCAATAAGGACATCAAATGACGTTGATATTTAGTTGATTTTAGGTTATGTTGGAAAGTGATCAAAATCCAACGTTGAGTCAACATCTTAAACCAACGTCATATTGATATCAAACACTGACATTTATTCATCAGGTATAGCAACCAAAATCCAACGTCTGATAGATGTCATAGTGGTAACGTCCACACAACGTCAAGCTGTAACATCATTAGCCGTTGATATTTGGTTGATTTTAGGTTGGACGTTAGACATTGAGGTCGGTCTGACGTTGTGTTCTGACGTCAACTTGATTTTCATTTCAAACAAAATGCAACGTCCCACCGACGTTGGGGTACAACGTCAATCTGACATCATGTTGATGTCCTTTGCTTGCTGGGTAGAAGTTGTGTCAGTCTTTTTGTTATATAATAATATAATAATTTATTCAATAAATGTGTTTTCATTATAGTTTATGCACATGCTTCGAAGCCTCGGCGCACAACGTCACATCACTATTGATCTGTTTTGGACTGATTATTGTCGCACTGATCCTCTGCCTGAATTACTACTACGTCTCCTGGAATTATAACCCTGTGTTTGTTATTGGATTGGACTGCTTACATGTTGCCTACTTTCAGCCTGTTTAATCATTGATGTCTCTTCCTAAACTCTTTAATGAACTTCTGCATATGGATGCAAATACTGTCTCAGACTCACCATTACTCTAAAAGTGCTAGTAACTGTTTTTGCTTTTGTTTAGCAAATAACTATCTTTAGTGTTCTGAATTAAAACTCGCATACATTATCTTAGATGTCTGAGAGTGAGTAAACGGAAAGTATGTGAAGAGTTTAGATCCAAAAACTTCTAAATGCCATCTGACATTTTCTTCAAAACGGAGCATTCAGGCTCCTCTGTGTAGGTTCAGTAATTTCACTTTTATCAGAATCAGAATCAGAATCAGAAAGAGCTTTATTGCCAGGTATGTTCACACATACTAGGAATTTGTTTTCGTGACAGAGCTTCTACAGTGCAACAGGATAACAGAGACAGAACAAAAAAAAGATAATAAATATATTTTAAAAAATAGAAGTAAGTAGTGAGTGCAAATATACAGATTGATTATGGCAAATAATGTGTTCTTATCATCGTTTTTAAAATGAAATAACTCAACATAAACATAGAAGTCTGAGAAAAAGGCTTGTTTGCGATGGAAATTTGAGATGCCACTTAGAGGTTTTTGCATCTGAACTCTTCATAAGTTCATTTTGGTTGAACTGTGCCTTTAAGACACTAACCCAACATCTCATTTGAGCACGGTTTTCAAAAGTGACTCTTGGATGATGTCAAACCTCATCAATAAGGCACCAAAACCTGCTTCGGCTTGTTTAATTGGACTTACTTTGCCCTTTTCGATGCCTGGAGCGAGAAACCGCAGACAGTCTGAATAATTGACCCAAGTTCTGTTCTCCACCGATACCCACGATCCATTCGAGCTGCACTGGCGGTACGCAAATCCTAAGAACACCAGGAGAAACAACAATTTGACTGGAAACTCTTAGATAGTTTTGCAGAAAGTGGTGGAACTTGTTAATAGAGTGTACCGTTGTGGTTGAAGTCATACACATAACTGGGACACGGCACTTTGGTGATGGTTCCTGGAGAACCTTGAGGCCAGCAAACCAACCCGTCCCATCCAGGAGAACAGACCTCATCTGTGTGAACCACAATCACAGTTCATTTAAATGGAAATTCAAAACATGTAGGAACAGAAAGAAAAAATCACACTAGCTATGTTTCCATCCACTTATTTTTGTGCTCATTTTGGAAAATTACTTTAAAATTGCTTTATGCGCATTTTGGCGTTTCCATTCATTTTAAAAATGAATATATGAAGAATGAATATATAAATAAAATATCCGCATAAACTACAATGGAAACACGTTTCCTGAATAAATTCCAAGCATCTGCATCAAAAAAGCCAAGTGATTTTGTTTTACCAGATTATGTGATATCAAAAATAGGTGCATAGGGATGAAATGAATAGACAAGCCAGCAAACCGACCACATTGTAAAACATTAACTACAACTTTTATACAAATTAAAAGTTGTTTTGGTTATTCTAAAATCCATCTGCCAAAGTCTATCATCAAAGTGGCTCAGCTTTATGTGTGGTGTGTGGCCGCCTAGGTTGCCTCTATGGACGCGCCGGCCCTGCTCACAGAACTTATGCCTCCAAAAGCCACTGTGCGTTCATTGCGTTTCGTCTTCTGAGGTGTCATTTATTATATTTAAAAAGGCCCACAATGGCTTCTTCTACCACAGCAAATACAATTTTTCTTTTTGATATTTGTCACCAATTTATGAGGGACGATTTTGTTTTCTTTGACTCATTGGATGAAACCTTCTTTATTTGCTGTAACACTTTATTTTGATGTTCCATTTGAGTACTAGTACACTGAAAAAAGTGTTGCATGCAAAACTGTTGCAAACAATTTATTTGTGTTGAATTTAAACAAACAAATTAAATTTAATAATGTTCAACTTAATTTGTTTGTTTAAATTCAGCCCAAATAAAATGGTTTACAACCACTTAACGTAAAAAAATGAGTAAATCCAAGGAATCATCTTTGAATAATTTTTTTCAGTGTAGACTGTCTGCTTAATATCTGCTGATACTGCTCCTTCAACAGACATTTAACTTAATTTAAGGAAATTTTGCAAGCACATGTCAACTTACACTAACCCTAACCCCAACCTAACAGTCTACTTGTATCCAAGTATCTAATGAAAATTACTGTAGTTGCAATGCCACTTAAATTCAACAAACGGACCATCAAAATAAAGTGTGACCTTATTTGTAAATGTTTTGTGCATTAATCTAATTCACATTATTGGAAGGAAACATGGCTAAAGTCTGCTCCTGTCCAGAGACTCAACATCACTATCAGGCTTCTAAATGAGGATTCAGCAGTGATGTAAATAAAATGCTATTGGCTATTTTTTAAAAAGCGGAGGAGCTGCTCAATATATATACCAAACTGACTTTATGCTTTAGTGAAAATTGACAACATTTTCGGCAACACTTTATTTAAATGGTCCATTTGAGTATTAGTAGACTGACTGCTTAATATCTATTTATACTGCTCCTTCAACAGACATTTACTGACTATAAGAAACTTTGCAGGTACATGTCAATTTACACTAACAACAACCCTAACCCCAACCTAACAGTCTACTTATAATCTAATGAGAATTATTTGACATGTAGATGCAATGTGACTTAAATTCAACAAACGGACCATCAAAACAATGTGTGACCACATTTTTAATAAGGATGTGTGTTTCGAGGCACTTCAGGGGACATTCAAAAGCATTTTAAAATCAAATGCACATACTGTATGGACTAGTACCTAATTCCTTAAATAGGCAAGTAATATCTGGTCACCTGCCATTAAATTATCAGAAAATGTGCAATATTTCCTAATAATTTAATGTAATGGAAACAACTATTCCACTTACACTTAGGTTATCACAGCTAAAAACACTGTTCAGATGTTGCTTTTCAAGACATTAGGCAGGTTTTTGTGCTCAAACTGCTCCAGTGTGTGGGACTAGTTTCTTACTCATCTCATTCAAAACATTTTGTTTTGATTTCATTCGATTTTAGACTGTTGTAGCTTTATAATATAAATAATAACTGTATAATATATAAATAACTGAAATAATTTGGCATTGATATGGAGCTGTAATGCAGTCAAAACCTGCCTGGAACTACTTTAGCTGTGCATTTTAATCAAGCGGCAATATCCCGCTCTCTCTCGTGAAGCTAATACGGAAGTAACTGAAACTGCAATTCATCTAAATTCCTCTAGGCCTGGCTCCAAAATTGAGCACATTTCTATTGACCTCAATGTTAAAATGGCCAACTTTACACTTGAAAAAAAGGTGTTTAAAGCCTGGTACAAAAAAATATTTTGGTGTATATAGCTAATATTACCCTTCATACCCTTTATAACTCATTCGTTTCATTTTTATATAAAATCTGCATAATTAAGGATGTGGCCACTTGAGTGACAGCTAGGTCTCGCTGGTCGCAGTCACTTCACCTCAGCTGATTCCATCTGATTAGCCGCTGAACTCGACATATACATCGTATTTTTGTTTTGTTGTCATACAATGTTATGTCTGAATTTCATAAATAGCCTTGCATTTACTAGCACAGACTATATTTGAAGTATTTGTAAGTAATTCGGGTTTTCCTCCTGTAGAAAAACGTCATAAGAACAATGCTCAGTGGCTCAGTGTATTACAACAGTGTTTTTAAAAGTCTTAACACTTTATTAATATAGTGTACAACCAGGCACATGTGGTCAGAACACAAACGAGTAGCAAATTAATGAAGTATTAAGTGTTTTTTCCAAAGAAAAGCCTGTGTGTAGCTCCTTTCATGCTCCGCCTCTTTGCCCTTTTACGGTCACCCCTGGTCAGCGCGATGATAAGCAAACAAAATGGTGACAGTTGGCCATGCCTACTGGTAGCTTCATTTGCACTTTTAAGAAACCTATGGGTGACTTCACAAATACTGCATCCATATTTTTTACAGTCTATGCTTTTTATATAAAAAACAGAATGTTCATCAATCAATAAGAATCAATGATTCAACAGTCCTATGGACCATTTCAATGTGGTCATGTCATTGGCCCATGAACATTTCCTGCTTGTTATCAAACCATTTCCATAACATAACTGTAACAACAGGCAATTCAATCATAACTTAATGTTAAAACAGCTATCATAACATTATTTATGTTATCAATATGTGGCTCTTTTTGGATTTTCGGAAGCTATAGAAATAAAAAATGTAAAACAGGAAATATGTTGGGACCATTATTTTTGTTTACAGCCCTCAAAATGATCTATAAGCAGAAAAATGCTTATATAAAAACACTTTTAATGCCTGGACTCTCAGAAAGAAGTACAATACTTTATGAACTGCAATTAAATCTGGGATTTGTATAAATACCCAGCCATATTCTTGACAAAACTCTTGATATTTTT